>NC_133132.1:171394168-171596668 GCF_048418815.1 Hemitrygon akajei
AAACCAGAAGGGAAGTGAAAATCTGCGTGGGGCATTCAGTTAAAGCAGCCCAGATACAGTCTAGGCTTGACAGCTGTACAGAAAGAAAAGTCTTTCACCAGGCTGAATGGGAGCACATGCACTCCTCAAACTAGACTTGAGTCTGAGCCAAGAGTCTGTCTGGATTCTTGTGGTGTCATTGTAAAAATGTTTGTCGTCAAACAAACTGTTGCTAATTAGGGGTTCCTAAAAGGGTCAACTCTTTGTAGATGGAGCTAGACAAGCTGAGAGAAGAATGCATGGCTTTGTGTTGATTGCATTGGGATATTGTAGCTGCAGTAAATCACTGAAGAGATAAAGGGCTGGTTTAACTCCGATCATATCTGATCAACAGATGTTTGATTTCAAAGTTCAAAGTACATATATGTCACCATATACAACCTAAGATGCATTTTCTTGCAGGCATTTACTAGTAAGTACAAAATAAAATAATAATAATAATAATAATAATAATAATAATAATAATAATAATAATAATAATAATAATAATAATAATAATAATAATAATAATAATAATAATAAAAAATTAGCAATAAATATGAGAACAGGAGATGAAAAGTCCTTGAAAGTGAGTCGATAGGTTGTGGGAATGGTTCAGTGTTGAGGTGAGTGAAGTTAGAGTCATGGAATCATAGGAAAATACAGCACAGAAGCAGACTTTTTGGCCAATCTAGTCCATGCTGAAGCATGTAAACTGCCTTCTCCCATCAACCTGAACCCACAGAGTCACAGTAAAATACAAGGTGAGTGAAGTTTTCCCCTCTGGTTCAAGAACTTGATTGTGGAGGGGTAATAACTGTTGCTGAACCTGGTGATGTGAGCCCTGAGGATCCTGTAGCTTCTTCCTGATCGCAGCAGCAAGAAGAGAGCATGGCCTGGATGGTGGGGGTCCTTGATGATCGGTGCTGCTTTCCCGTGAGAGCAATTCCATGTAGATGTGTTCAATGGTGAGGAGGGCTTTACCCGTGATGGACCGGCCTTTTGTTAAAGCCCTGGGCCAAAAGAGAGGCAAAGGTACAGCTGGTAAATTAATGTTTCAAAGGGGAAGTAATGGAGAGGACCAATACAAAAGTAGAAGGGTCTGAAGACATCTATACCAAATATAGTCTGAGCAGATGAGAATGCATCAACATATAGGGAAAATTGATTTGTTATTTATTTAGAGGCACAGCGTGGTAAACAGGCTCTTGCAGCCCAATGAGCCTGCACCGTTCATTTACACCCATGAGACCAATTAACTTACTTGCCCATAAGTATTTGGAAGATGGGACTGAACCGGATCGCCCAGAGGTTGATCCACATGGTTATGAGGAGTAGATATAGACTCCTTTTAGAGAGTGGCAGGAATTGAGCCAGGGTCACTGGAGCAGTGCCAGCGTTACGCTAACCGCTACATTACTGTGCCGCTCTATTTCAGGGCATATGTCAGTGATGATAAACCTGATTCCCACTCTGATCTATAAAATAGCTCAACTTGAAATAGGTGGTTACCTTTCAAATTGGACCCCAACACACTGACTTGTTCCTGCAAAGGAGCCAGAGCACGATCGGATTTCTTGACCTCTTGATTTTATTTTATTTAGAGATACAGTGTGGAACAGGCCCTTCCAACAACACAGCCACCCACCGATTTATGCCAAGCTTAGTCACAGGACTAATTAACCTACTAACCAGAATGTCTTTGAAACCGGAGCACCAGGAGGAAACCCACATGGTCATGGGAAGAATGTGCAAGCTTCTTACAGACAGCAGCAGAAATTGCACCCAGGGCCACTGGCACTCTAATAGCGTCATATTGCACAGGAAAGTAGCATCTCCTTGTCTATTGAGATGTTTTCACAACCAATGATCTCACTTCATGGAATCTTTATCGTGTTATTTCAAGCTCTTGTCATTCAGTGCTATTTATCTACAGTTACACTTCAACAGTTTTTGGATTTCTATGCTCTACATTGATCCTGTTTACAGTTACTATTCTATAGATTTGTTGAGTATGCCCGCAGGAAAATGAATCTCAGGGTTGTATGTGGTGACGTGTATGTGCTCTGATAATACATTTGCTTTGAACTTTGTTCTTTGACCTTTACTTTGCTGCCACTCATAACCTTTATCACATGATATGTCTTAACCTACTGTTTGCCTTGAATCTTATTTCCTCCCAACTGCTCTACTTTGGAATCCTGCTTTCTTCTCTATGTTTGGAGGAAGAGCCCCTGAGCAGAAACAATAACTGGTTTCTCTTTCCACAGATGCTACTTGAACACCATCATTAACAAGAGCATTGTGATAACTGCTACGTTTATGTTCATCCAATCACAAGCAAGAGAAAATCTGCAGATGCCGGAAATCCGAGCAACACACACAAAATACTGGGGGAACTCAGCAGGTCAGGCAGCATCTATGGAGAAAAGTACGGTTGACATTTCAAGCTGAAACCCTTCGGGGGGGGGGGGGGAACTGGTGAAAAAATGCTGAGGAGTAGATTTAAAAGGCAGGGGAGGGGAGAGAGAGCCAAAAGGTGATCGGTGAAACCTGAAGGGGGAGGGATGAAGTAAAGAGCCGGGAAGTTGGTGAGGGCGATGGAAGGCCATGGAAGAAAGAAAAGGGGGAGGAGCACTCGAGGGAGGAGATGGGCAGGCAATGAGATAGGTGAGAGAGGGAAAAGGGGATGGGAAATGGTGAAGAAGAGGGGGTATTGGGGGCATACTAGAATTTTGAAGTGTTGCACACTTATGTTAAAGTGTTATTAGCAAGAGATAATGGAAAGCATCGTGGGATAGTCCAGTACATCATGGGTAAAGTTGTCCTCACCATAGAATGCATATACAGTGCTTATAGAAAAGTATTTACCACCCCTCCCCCGAAAGCCTTCATGTTTTATTTGTTTACAACATTGAATCACAGTGAATTTAATTTGGCTGTTTGGCACTGATCAACAGAAAAAACCTCTTTCGTGTCAGAGTGAAAACAGATCTCACTTTTTATAGGCTCGGAATATATTTATTCATACTTTTAACTTTAGTTTTTATATAATTCTTTATTCTTCATAATTGTTGAATGTTGTTGTTATTTGTTGTTGGTCGGTGTGATACCGTGACCAACACGCCACAGCAAATTCCTAACATACGAACTGTAAAAGCTGCGAATAAAGTTGACCCTTGAAATGTGAGATCCAGAATGAAGGTCTAAGGTTTTTTGTTGCTGTGTGGGTGTATCTAGAAGTGTCTTTCACCAGTTCCTTCCTCAAAAGTATGTTTTCGCTCAAGTGATGACAGAGTGTGCTGGCTTAGTGAGAGAAAGAACTGAAACTTTTTTCCCTTTTAACTACACAAAAGAAAGAAGAAAGAAAGAAAAATTACCTTTATTTGTCATACGTAGATCAAAACATTGAAACACACAGTGAAATGTGTCATCCTGCATCAATGGCCAACACAGTCCGAGGAATGTGCTGGACAAGCCCACCGCTTCTGGTGCCAACGTAGCATGCCCACACCTCATTATCCCTAACTAACTAGTTAGATGTTGCTATAACCACACATCTTTGGAATGTGGGAAGAATCTGGAGCACCCGGAGGAGACCCATGTGGTCACAGGGAGAATGTACAGGGAGAATTTCTCTTCACCATCTACACCTCGGACTTCAGCTACTGCACAGAGTCTTGCCATCTTCAGAAGTTTTCTGATGACTTTGCCATAGTTGGATGCATCAGCAAGGGAGGTGAGGCTGAGTACAGGGCTACGGTGGGAAACTTTGTCATATGGTGCGAGCAGAATCATCTGCAGCTTAATGTGAAAAAGACTAAGGAGCTGGTGGTGGACCTGAGGAGGGCTAAGGCACCGGCGACCCCTGTTTCCATCCAAAGGGTCAGTGTGGACATGGTGGAGGATTACAAATACCTGGGGATACGAATTGACAATAAACCGGACTGGTCAAAGAACACTGAGGCTGTCTACAAGAAGGGTCAGAGCTGTCTCTATTTCCTGAGGAGACTGAGGTCCTTTAACACCTGCCGGATGATGCTGAGGATGTTCTACGAGGCTGTGGTGGCCAGTGCTATCATGTTTGCTGTTGTGTGCTGGGGCAGCAGGCTGAGGGTAGCAGACACCAACAGAATCAACAAACTCATTCGTAAGGCCAGTGATGTTGTGGGAGTGGAACTGGACTCTCTGATGGTGGCATCTGAAAAGAGGATGCTGTCCAAGTTGCATGCCATCTTGGACAATGACTCCCATCCACTCCATAATGTACTGGTTAAGCACAGGAGTACATTTAGCCAGAGAATCATTCCACCGAGATGCAACACTGAGCATCATAGGAAGTCACTCCTGCCTGTGGCCATCAAACTTTACAACTCCTCCCTCGGAGTGTCAGACACCCTGAGCCAATAGGCTGGTCCTGGACTAATTTCCACTTGGCATAATTAACTCATCATTATTTAATTATTTATGGTTTTATATTGCTATATTTCTACACTATTCTTGGTTAGTGCGATTGTAACGAAACCCAATTTCTCTCGGGATCAATAAAGTATGTCTGTCTGTACAAACTCCTACAAGCAGCAGGAATTGAACCGCAATCAGTGATCACCGGCACTATGAAGTGTGATGCTAACTGCTATTCTACCGTGCTGCACGTAGGTCTGTCTTTTAAAGTTAGCCTAATGCAGAAACAGAATCAGAATCAGTTGTATTATCACTGACACATGCCATGAAATGTGTTCTTTTGCAGCAGGCAGCACAGCGCAATACATTAAAATATTATAAGATGCAATAAAAATAAAAAAGACTTAAAACTAAGTAGTGCAAAAAGAGAGTGAAATAGTGAGATGGTGTTCATGGGCACGTGGACCATTTGGATACCTGGGCCACACACACAGAATCTGGAGGAACGCAGCATCAAGGAAGCGTACAGTCGACGTTTCGGGCCGAGACCCTTCGAAAGGAGGGTCTGTCATGCCGAAGGGTTTCGGCCTGAAATGTTGACTGCACTCTTTTCCAAGATGCTGCCTGGCCTGCTGAGTTTCTCCAGCATTTTATGTGTGTGGCTTGGATTTCCAGCATCTGCAGATTTTCTCCCGTTCAGAAATCTGATGGTGGAGGGGAAGAAGCTGTTCTTAAATTGTTGAGTATGGCTCCCGTGCATCCTGTCTGATGATAGCAATGAGAAGAGGCCCTCTAGGTCCTTCATGATGGATGACATCATTTTGAGGCACGACCATTTGAAGCTGTCTTCAGTGCTGTGGAGGCTAGTGCCCATGACAGGCTGGCTGAGCTTAGAACCCTCTGCAGCTTTTTCCAGTCCTGTGTGTCAGGATGTATTCTGAAGTTTGGGTATACAGCCGTTATTAATTTCAGCAGAACCACTCTTCAGATTTGAATGTGGATTGTAGATTGAATTTAAAATGCAGCTCTGAACAATGGTCTTCCCAGGAGCTGCAGATTGGGGTTGTTTGCAAACCAGGAAACACCTATTCACTTGATGTCTGCATATGCATGAATCCAGAGAGAGAGAGAATACTAATTAACGGTCATTTCGGGTGTCTGAAGTGTAGGTGTAAAGAAGGAAGTGTTTGAAAACTATACGTAATTCAAAGGAAACACTGTAGACACATCATAACTATAGAATTGTCCTGCTCTTATCTTTGATCTTTAGCATACAAAAATTGGATGTAATATTGGGTCTTCTGAGCGAGTCTCGAATGCTGAATAAAGACTTCTATATCCACCAGTGTTGCGTCCTTTTAGCACAGAGATGAGAAGGGATTTCTTTCACCAGAGGCTGGCGAATCTGTGGAATTCATTGTTACAGGCAGCTGTGGAGGCCAAATCGTTAGGTATATTTAAGGCAGAGTTTGATAGATGCTTGACTAGTCTAAAATTGACAGCCCTTTATTCTGAGGCTGTGCCCTGTGGTCCTATACTCTCCTACCATAGGAAACATTCTCTCCATATCCTCTCTATCTCTAGAGCGCCTCTTCTCATTACTATCAACAGAGAGGATGCACGGGAGCCATACTCAACAATTTAAGAACAGCTTCTTCCCCTCCACCATCAGATTTCTGAATGGGAGAAAATCTGCAGATGCTGGAAATCCAAGCCACAAACATAAAATGCTGGAGAAACTCAGCAGACCAGGCAGCATTTTGGAAAAGAGTGCAGTCAACATTTCAGGCCGAAACCCTTCGGCATGACAGACCCTCCTTTCGAAGGGTCTCGGCCCGAAACGTCGACTGTACGCTTCCTTGATTCTGTGTGTGTGGCCCAGGTTTCCAAATGGTCCATGTGCCCATGAACACCATCTCACTATTTCACTCTCTTTTTGCACTACTTAGTTTTAAGTCTTTTTAATTTTTATTCCTGTTTTTTAGAAGCAACTGTTATTTTCCAATGTATCATTTAATAGATCACCCTTTCCTCGGTGGTAAGGAAGAGAAATGTGATGTTTGCTTTCATTTTGAGGGGACTAGAATAAAAAAAGCACGGGTGTAATGCTGAGGTTTTAAAGGCATTCATCAGACCACATTTGGAGTATTGTGAATAGTTTTGGGCCCCTTGTCTAAGAGAAGTTGTGCTGGCAGTGGAGCATTTGCATTCACTTGCAGACCCCAGTCAGTTTGGATTGGCAACAACATCTCCTTCCCAATTCCCGTCAGCACAGGTGCAACACAGGGCTGTGTGCTTATTCCCCACTATTAAAACTTCTCGCTGCTGCCATCAGGAAGAAGGTACAGGAACCTCTGTACCCACGCCACCGGGTTCAGGAATGGTTATTACCCCTCAACCATCTGGTTCTTGAACCAGAGGGGATATCTTCACTCAACTTCACTTTCGCCATCACTGAACTGCATCCACAACCTTGAGGCGCACTTTCAAGGACTCTTAATCTCATGTTCTTGATATTTATTGTTTGTTTATTTATTATTATTGATTTTTGTGCATTTTCACAGTTTGTTGTCTTTTGTACACTGGTTGTTTGTCCATTCTGTTGGGTGTGGTCTAACATTGTTTCCATTGTGTTTCGTGCATTTACTGTGAAGGACCACAAGAAAGTGATCTCAGGGATGTACATGGTGACAAACAAGTACTTCGATTATAAACGTATTTTGAACTTTGGGTGTCTGCAGGAGGTTCACAAAAATGATCATGGAAATGAAAGGATTAACTTATGATGAACTTTTGATAGTTCCTGGCTTGTACTCACTGGGGTTTAGAAGAATGAGGGAGATCTCATTCAAATCTATCGAATTTTGAAATGCCTTGATAGAGAGGATGTGGAGAGAATGTTTCCTATGGTGGGAGAGTGTAGGACCACAGGGCACAGCCTCAGAATAAAGGGCTGTCAATTTTAGAACAGTGATGAGGAGGAAATTCTTTAGTGAGGGGATGAAGAATCTGTGGAATTCATTGCCACAGACGGCTGTGGAGACTAAGTCATTGAGTACACTTAAAGCGTAGATTCTTGGCTAGTCAGGGCGGCAAAAGGTATGGGGAGAAGGCAGGAGAATAAGGTTGAGAGGGATAATATATCAACCATGATAAAATGCTGCAGAAGATTCAATGGGCCAAATGGCCTCATTCTGCTCCTATATTTTATGGTCATATGTCACAGAGATGTAGGGGTTAGTGCTAGTGAGATGTGAGGCAGGTGTAAGTTTGGGGTTCAATTCCTGCTGCAGTCTATAAGGAGTTTGTATGATCTCCCAGTGACTGCATGGGTTTTTTCCGGGTTCTCTGGTCTCCTGCCACATTCCAACAATGTACATTTTGTGTTAGTGATGTGGTTCTGGAAGCTTGCTGACCCCAGCACATCGCTGCTGACTGGCTTTGATGCGAACAACACTTTTCACTGTATGTTTTAATGTCCATGTGACAAAGCTATTTTTAAAATCTTCTTCAGATTCAGATTCATGAACGCTGAACCATGGAGAAAAGTGCGTCGGTTGTGTTCACAGCCAACACAATCCAAGGACGTGCTGAGGCGAGCCTGCAAGTGTTGCCGCACATTTTGGTGCCAACATAACATGCCCACAATGTTCAGCAAAACAACACAGCTCACAAAAACAACAAGACAACAACAGCAAAACAAGCCCCTTTCCTCCCCCCACCCACCCACTCACTCACACACACAGACAGGCCTCCAACCCCAGGCTGTGAGACTAATGAATACCCTGCCCTCACTGAGCTCTTGTCACTAAGACAACAAGCTGTTTACTTTTTACCTGGGCTGCGTTTTGCTACATGCATTTTGAACAAAATTTTATTAACTTGCTTATGAAATAATATTTTTGCTTTATGTGCTGTGTGGGTGCACCATGATCTGGATGAATGTTTAGTTGTATACTTGTATAGTCAGATGATAATGAACTTGATCTTGAATGGCCACCTCCTGTGTACTTGGATACATTAGGCCTCTAATTTCCCCATGGTCTTGCAGTCCCAAGTTCTTGACCATCAGGCCTCAACTTCCAGACTCACAGTTTGAATTTCAGCCTTCATGTTTGATCTTCTGTCAGTCTTGCATTTGTACACATGACTATATGTGAGTGTACGTAGATATTTCATAGGTCTGTCAGAATGCGTCTATGTGTGCATTGTGTTTGTGTGTGTGCACACGCAAGCAATGTGTGCTTCATTTCTATTGAATTGCTTCATTTTGAATGCTATCCATTTATAATTTTTTTTACAGTGGTGACACAGGGTCACACCTGAAATACAACTCCAAACTGCCCTACTGAGCTTTCAGAATTCTCTTCAGCTTTCACAGAGACTCCACCAATACCGGTTGACCCTCCAAAAAGTTCATAATATCAGATGTGCTGTAACACAGCCTTTCCTGGCAGCGAGTACAATGAGCGCAAAAGCAGAGTTTTCAGAACAGAACATTCTGGAGTGCTCTTGGAACTGAACCTGCTCGACAACTCCCTGAAGCTGCTGAGAAGTTAAATGATAATATGGGAACCTGCTACAATGTCAGCCCTGTTCACAAGCTGCGGAATCTGATGCATTTCCAATCTCCAGCTGCTAAACACTAAAGCACTTAAAAAGTGTGGATGAATTGATTACAATCACTCCTTATACACTCTGTGGCCATTTTATTAGATACCTCCTACACCTAATAAACTGGTCACTGAGTGTATGTTCTGCTGCTGTAGCCCATCACTTCAAGGTCCGACATGTTGTGCATTCAGAGACGCCCTTCTGCACATCACTGTTGTAACGTGTGGTTATTTGAGTTATTGTTGCCTTCCTGTCAGCTTGAACCAGCCTGGCCATTCTCCTCTGACCTCTCTCATTAACAAGGTGCTTTCACCACAGAACTGCTTCTCACTGGATGTTTTTCGTTTTCCACACAATACTCTGCAAACTCTAGATACTGTTGTGCATGAAATCCCAGGGGATCAGCAGCTTCTGAGAAACTCATACCACCCTATCTGACTCCAACAAACATTTCATGGATAAAGTCTCTTAAATCACATTTCTTCCCCATTCTGACGTTTGGTCTGAACAACAACTGAACCTCTTGACCATGTCTACATGCTTTTATGCATTGAGTTGCTGCCACATGATTGGCTGATTAGATATTTGCATTAATGAGCAGGTGGTCACTGAGTATATGCCAGCTAATCATACGTATATATGATCACATTTAACAATATCTAGTACATTGCATTATGTAGGATTGCTTTCGTTTTTATAGTTATTGTGTTCTTATACTTATTGTGTTTTATCCTGCTTTGAAGGCAGTGTATCAATCATTAAATTCTCCTTTACACTTGTACACTGAAGAATAACAATAAACAAAGGAATCTTCTAGAACCTCTGTTCACCCAAACCTGACATCATGTGCTGTCTAAGTCAAAATTAAGTTGAAAATTTTTTCAAGAGTGTTTTATGACTGCAAAAGTTTGGTTTTACAAAGTAATCAGCCAGAATTTTTCACAGATACATACTTTGAATAAGATATTAACTTTAATAAGTCATTGTAGCTTTTGGGTACTGGGCATGTTTTGATAGGAATTGCTAGCAGGGAACTTGCAGCATTTCCTGGCTAAGTACCACTAAGGAATTTTGTGCCAGTGTGCTTAAACATGGAAGATTCCAGACTTACAGAACACTGTTCAGTAACACACACAAAATTCTGGAGGAATGGGCTGTGACCCTTCATCAGGAATGGGAAGAAAGGGGAAGAGGGCAGAGTAAGAAGATGGGAGGAGGAGAAGACTGCTAGTTGGAAGGCTATTGTTGAAACCAGGTGATGGGGAAGGGAGGTTGATGGGCGAGCAGGGATGAAGTGAGAATCTGCGAGGTGGTAGGTGGAGAAAGTAAAGGGCTGGAGAAGAAGGAATCTGACAGGAGAGGAGAGTGCAACATGGGAGAAGGGAAGGAGAAGAGGCACCAGAGGGAGGTGATAGGAGGGTCAGGAAAACAGTCCTGATAATGGGTCTCTTATCCTACAAAAAAACTCTTATTTCAGAAAAGTTGTGCTGGATTTGGAAAGGGTTCAGAGGAGGTTCATCAGAATAAGTCTGGGAATGAGAAGGTTAACATTTGAAGGCTCTCGTCCTGTAATCACTGGAGTTTAGAAGAACGAGGGAGGGGATGTCATTGAAACCTATTGAATAATGAAAGACCTGGATAGAGTGGATGTTTCCGATAGTGGGGGATTCTAGAACCAGAGGACAGAATATAAAGACATCTAATGAGAAGGAGTTTCTTTAGCCAGAGGGTGGTGAATCTGTGTAATTCATTGGCACAGACAGTTGTGGAGGCCAAGTCGTTAGATATATTTAAGGCAGATGTTAGAACGTTCTTGATTAGTGGGGATGTTAAGTGTTATGAGGAGAAGGCAGAAGAGCAGGGTTAAGAGAGATTAGAGATCAGCCAAGATGGAATGGTAGAGCAGACACAGAGACTTGAATGGACTCATTCTCATCCTGTGTCAAATCGTCTTATGGTCTTATGAGCCAAGGGTTATTTTTGGAAATAGGATTAAACTCTGGAATGTATTTACTTATTTCATTTTATTTAGAGATAAAACATGGAGCAAGCTGTTGTGGCCCAGTGAGCCGCACAGATCAGCAAGCCACCTACTTTACCCTGGACTAAGCACAGGACAATTTACAATGACCAATTAACCTCCTAACTGGTACGACTTTGGACTGTGTGGGGAAACCGGAACACCTGGAGGAAATCCATTTGGTTACGGGGAAAGGGTTCAAACTCCTTACAGACAGCCCTGGAATTGACCTCTGAACTCTAACTCTCCGAGCTGTAATAGCATCATGCTAACTACTATTTATTTTGCTGTAGTGTATGTGTTAGTTGTACATATTCTATTGAACTGTTCAGGCAGAATGATCTGTTTCCAAGCCACAAGTCTGAAAGCATTACTCATTTATAAATCAGAGAGAATTGCTACCACGTCGAAGAAAGGCAGTCAGCAATCTGAGTCAATGCTTTGTGAAACAATCCCATCAGTCCCATTCTTGCTTTTCCCTTAGCCCTTCAAATTACTTTCTCTCAGATGCCAATCCAATTCTATCTTCAAGCAAGACACATAAAATGCTGGAGGAACTCAGCTGGTCGGACGTTATCTTTGGAGATGAATAAACAGTTGACGTTTTGGGCCAGGACCTTTCCTCCTGACTAGAAGGGAACAGGGAAGGAGCAGATGGATCTGCATCAGCTGGAAAAATGGGCTGAACAATGGCAGATGGAAGTTAATGCAGACAAGTGCAAGGTTTTGCTGATCAGTAGGATCAGCTGGACTAGTCTTACACAGTGAATGGTAGAGCACTGAGGAGTGTGGAAGAACAAAAAGATCTGAAAATACAGGTCTATAATTCATTGAAAGTGGTGTTACAGGTAGGTAGGATTGTAATGAAAGCTTTTGGCACATTGGCCTTCATTAATCAATGTATTGAGTACAGGAGATGGGATGTCATATTGAAGTTGTATAAAACATTGGTGAGGTCTAATTTGGAGAATTGTGTGCAGTTCTGGTTACCAATTTGCAGGAAAGGTGTAAACAAAATTGAAAACGTACTTAGAAAATTAACAAGGATGTTGCTGGGTCTGGAGGACCTGAGTTATAAGAAAAGATTGAGACTGAATTCTTTAGGACGTTGGAGATTGAGAAGAAATTTGATAGAGGTATACAAAATTATGAGGGATATAGATAGGGTAAATGCAAGCAAGCTTTTTCCACTGAGCTTGGGGGGGGTGGGGGGGGAATACAACCAGAGGTCATGGGTTAAAGGTGAAAGGTGAGAAGTTTAAGGGGAACAGGAGTGGAAACTTCTTCACTCAGAGGGTGGTGAGAGCGTGGAATGAGCTGCCAGCGCAAGTGGTTACTTGTGAACTTGATTTCAAAGCTTAAGAGAAGTTTGGATAGGTACATGGATGGCAGGGGTATGGAGGGCTATGTTCCTGGTGCAGGTCAATAGGAGCAGGCAGTTTAAATGGTTTCAGCATGGACTAGATGGGTGGAAGATCCTGTTTCTGTGCTGTATTTCTCTATGACTCTAAGATGCCAGAATAAAAAGATGGGGGGAGGGGAAGAAGGATAGCTAGAACGTGATAGGTGAAACCAGGTGGATTGAAAAGGCAAAGGGCTAGAAAGGAAGAATTCTGACAAGAGAGAAGAGTGGACGATAGGAGAAATGGCAGGAGGAGGGGACCAGGGTGAGGTGATAGGCAGGTGAGAAGAGGTAAGAGGCCAGAGTGGGGAATAGAAGAAGAGGCTACTCAAACAGAATATTTGCTCCTACACCCTAAATGTAGGCTCATGGTGGCACAAGAGGAGGCCATGGACCAACATGTTGGAACAAGATTGGGGGTAGGAGTTGAAATAGTTGGCCACCAGGAAATTCCGCTTTTGGCGAATGGAGTGGAGATACTTGATGAGGCAGGCCCCCAATTCATGGTGGAGTCACCAATTAGAGGGGGTCTCATTTGCAGCATCAGATACAATGAATGACCCCAACAGGATCACAGGTGAAGTGTTGCCTCAACTAAAAGGAATGTTTGGGGCCCTGAATGAGGGAGGAGGTTAATGGACAAATGTGTAACAGTTTGGCCACTTACGGGGATAAATGCCAGGAGGGAGATTATTGAGAATTAGTGGTGGGGGGGGGGACAAATTGACAAGGGAATCACGCAGGGAGAAATCCCTACAAATACTGGAGTGAGGGGAGGTAAAGATATGTTTGATGGTAGTTTGGAAATGGTGGAAGTTGTGGAGAAAGATGTGTCGGATACAGAAGCTCATGGCATGGTAGGCAACGACAAGAGGAACTCAATCACTGTTAAAGCAGTGAGAAGTGGGGTGAGCAAGGTTGCTCAGGAAATGGAGGAGATGTGGGTGGGGGTAGCATCAATGGTGCAGGAAGGGAAACCCCATTCTTTGCAAAAGGAGGACATCTTTGATATTCTGGAAAGGAAAGCAGCATCCCAGGAACAGTTGTGGTGGACAAAATGAACAGAGAAAAGGGAATAGCATTTTTACAGGAGTCAGAGCGGGAAGAGGCATAGCCATGATATCTGTGGGAATTGATAAGGCTGATTTATAAAGGTTGTCGGTAGACATTTTGTCTCCAGAGATGGAGACAGAGAAATTGATGAATCAGTGGAAGGTGTCAGAAAGTGGGAGGAAGTGAAGGAAAATTTGTACAAAGTAAATTTTTAAATCAAGGTCATATATGTCATCATATACAACACTGAGAATTATTTTCTTGTGGGCATAATAAAATAATAACCTGAACAGAATCAATGAAAGACAGCACCAACTGAGCATTCAACCAGTGTGCAAAAGACAAAAAAAACTGCAATTACAAAAAGAATTAAATAATAATAGTAAATAATAAGGGTAATGCCCTGGTTCATATTTTTACTGTTATGCTGTATGTATTTCATTTTGGCAGCTCTGTAAGAGCAGTCCGTTCTTTTTCATCCTTGTTTGGGTTACTGTTGAAGATAAGAGAGAGGAAAAACCTGTGCCATCCAATTAGGATGGTTGGATTAAGGGGGAGGTTTCTCTGGTGAGGGACACTAAGGTTGGACTTGGAGTTATTTTCGAGAGGAGGTGAAGAGAGAAGACGCTGGGGAGAACCATTCGTAGCGTACGATCCGGTGAGAGATATGTTTGTTCAAGATGGATTGCGAGCGACGTTCAGAAGGTGGTGTGTGCTTTCACATTGACCGAGGGCCCAGCGTGTGAGTGACAGAGAAGTTCAAGATGAGCTCCAATTTGTGCACATTTGACTGTTTAATTAGAATGGGTTCTTTTTTTTTTGTTATTCTTTACTAACTCTTCCGTTAAGATTCATAAATATAATTCCTTTCATCGTGTGCAGTGTACTGTCTGTTATTTTGTGGCATTATTTTGAAATGGTAGCGAATGACACAGCATCCACACAAACCGGGGTTTGGGGTGGGATCGAGCACACCTCAATCTCACGAGTTTGCTAGGGCCAGAGGTTGTCTTCCCCAGACTTACACAGCCAAGGAAACCAGGGTGTTTCGTAAGCAATAAATATTGAGAACATGAGATGAAGAGTCCTTGAAAGAGACCATTGGTTGCGGGTTGTGGGAACATATCGGTGATGAGGCAAGTGAAGTTTTGTGAAGGTATTGAGTAAGACTGAGGATCAGTTCTGCCAGACAGAGGAGAGCGGCAGTGGAGAGGAACTGGTTGGTTCTGAAGTGAAAGGCCTTCATGATTTTGGATAGAAGAGTATAGGGACTGGACATCCAGGATGAAAGTGAGGCAGTCATGGCCAGGGAATTGGAATTGAAAGTTACTGAGGAGATAAGAATATGAGAAGTGCTACAGATGTAGGTGGGAAGGGACTGAGCCAAGGGGCTAGGAAGGAGTCGAGGTATGAGGACATGAGGTCAGTGGGACAGGAGTAGGCAGAGATAATAGGCCTATCTGGACAGTTCGGTTTGTGGATCTTGGGTAGGAGGTAGAAGAGAGCAGTGCCGAGTAAGAGAACTATGAGTTTGGTTGCAGTGGCTGGGAGTTCTCCTGAGTTGATAATGTTAGTGACGGTGTTGAAGACAATTTTCTGATGGTCAGGTATGGAGGTCCTTTTCAAGGGGTAGGTAAGAGGAGGTGTCTGAAAGTTGCCACCTAGGCTCAGCAAGGCAGATGTCAGTCTTCTTTCTTCAGTTGTCCATCAGAATCCATTGACGACATCCACTCCTTTAACGGTGAGATCTTTGATGACTATACAGTCCTATCCTGGACCCACAAGCTCTATTGCAGGTGGGACATTTATATGTGGTAGTGATGGCAACCATGGCTGCATTTCTCCTGGCTCTCTTCTGCTGTCTTCTGGTTGTTCTTTCCATCTCCGGAATACAAACCCCATCCCTACACAGCTGTTGCAAAGTGTTACGGTCAGCAGCAACATCCTCCAGGTCCTCAGGTCTGATCTTGCACTTCCTTAAAGCATTCTTCATCTGATCCTTATAGCGCTTCTTCAGCCCTCCAGCTGAGTGTCGACCATGATGTAGCTGGCCGTATAACACTCTGTGGGGTAGCCGACATAGGGGCATCCTTATCACGTGCCCCAGACACTGCAACTGACGCTGGGTGATCAGGGCCTCAATACTTCTGCAATTGATCTTTACAAGTATTTCAGTGTGAGGCACCTGCTCATGCCAAGTAATCCCCAGGATGTGCTGAAGGCAGCTTATGTGGAAGTGCTCCAAGGACTTGATGTGACGGCTGTAGGTTACCCAAGCTTCACAGCCATAAAGGACGGTGGTGACACAGACCGCTTGGTATACGGCGACCTTTGTGGAGGGACGAAGGCTCCTGTTCTGAAAGACTCTACGCTGAAGTCTCCCAAAGGCAGCTGATGCCTGTTTAATGCGGCTCTGGATGCCGTTGTCAATGCCGCTATCCTCAGAGAGAGTGCTCCCAGGTATCTGACAGATGGCACCACTGACAGCTTTTCATCACCAACAGTGAAGGCAGGTAGGGTGGGTGGGACACTGGCACTCCATTGGCAAACCACTTCTGTCTTAGTCAGCCCCATCCTGCCGTACGCTCTCACTGCCACGGCAAGGACAGTCTGAAGATCCTTCAGAGTTTGGGCCACAAGAGCACAGTCATCAGATTGAAATTTGTGAAGGCCACAGATTGAAACACATAAGATTATTAAGGGATTAGACACTCTAGAGGCAGGAAACATGTTCCCGATGTTGGGGGAGTCCAGAACCAGAGGCCACAGTTTAAGAATAAGGGGTAGGCCATTCAGAACAGAGTTGAGGAAAAACTTTTTCACCCAGAGAGTTGTGGATCTATGGAATGCTCTGCCTCAGAAGGCAGTGGAAGCCAATTCTCTGGATGCTTTCAAGAAAGAGTTAGATAGAGCCCTTAAAGATAGTGGAGTCAAGGGATATGCAGAAAAGGCAGGAACGGGGTACTGATTGTGGATGATCAGCCATGATCACAGTGAATGGTGGTGCTGGCTCAAAGGGCCGAATGGCCTACTCCTGCACCTATTGTCTATTATCTATTGTCTATCTGCATACTGCAGCTCAAGGACCCATTCTCTATGGAGTTTGGTGGTTGTGTGGAGCCTCCTGATGTTAAAGAAGTTGCCATCGAATCTGACGTCCACTGCCACACTGCTGCTATCCTCAATCTCGTTGTGGAGAAGCTTGTGTGCGGGTGGAGTATTTGCTCACAGGGTGTGTGTGAAGCATCTAGTGTAGTAGTGTAATGGTGCTTGTAGTTAGTGCATGTCGCATGCTGTATGCCGCATGGAGCTCTCTGCTTGCTACTCTCTGCTTACAGCTATTGCCGCTGGCTAGCCTTCTCAACAGAGGGTGAAAAGAGGAGGCGAGTGTGTAAGCCTCCTCCTGCCAGTACAGAGCCTCTCCACCACCAAGACTCCTGCAGTGCCTCCTCGGGGCCACATGCGGAAACTGCGTATCTTACGGTCCCAGGCTAAACAACAGGGGATCTCAGAGCAGCAGTGGGCCCCAGAGACGTGGTGTGCAGGCCCACCACTGTGTGGACACACCCTGGAACCCATCAACCACTGTCCCGGCTATGGGCAAATCGTGCCACTGCCTTGTGGTAAGTCTGCTGAGACAAGGCTAAGGGAGCACACCCTGACAGATGTCAGTATGCCACACTACAACAGTACCCCTTTTATCTGAGTATTGAAATCCAGAGAAAAACACCCACAAATTGCAGGAGGAACTCAGCAGTCAGGCAGCATCTATGGAGGGGAACCAACAATTGATGTTTTAGGCTGAGATCCTTTGTTGGACTCATCAGAAATGATAAAACGCTTAAAAGCATGGAACTAGGAGTAGAAGTAGGCCATCAAGCCATCATCCAATATCATCAATGCCAGAGGAAGGCAAGCCCTAACCATCGGGCACATCTATATGAAACACTGTCGTAGGAAAGCAGCGTCCATCATCAGAGAATCGCAACGCCCAGAGCATGCTCTCTTCTCATCGCTGCCATCAGGTAGAAGATACACGTGCCTCCGGATTCACATGATCTGGTTCAAGCACACTTACTACCCCTCAACCAACAGGCTCCTGAATGAAAGGGGATAACTACACTCATCTATTGAGATGTTCCCACAACCAATGATATCACTTTAAGGACACTTTATCTCATTATCTCATCTGTGCATTATTTGTTGCTTTTTTTATATTTGTGTTTGCAGTTTGTTGTCATCTGCACTCTGGTTCATCCTTCATTGATCCTGTTATAGTCACTGTAATGTTCTCGTGCAGTGTGTTGAAACTCTGACTAACACCAAGTTAAACCGAGGTCAATGAGGACGGGATAGCAGTAAGATTAACCGATTACTGTTCACTCTTCCACATTAACGTATGGTGAAAAGGCGTTGCTTCTATGATGTTTCTTAGTGCGTAGAAATGGAACTTTTCTTGCGCTGATCCTGCGCACACAAGACCCCACCTTCCCATTTCTCCAAACCGGTATTTACCCACAAGACGCGGTGAAACCGGGTGTGACATCATCACATGCCGCAATACATCACAGACAATTGTAACCCCCTGGGCCACCTCAGGCTCGCTCAGCTCGTTCTCGTCTAGGGGGACCAACCTTCGGCCCCGCCAAACTGGGTAATCAGCTGGTGTGGATGCTGTGTGATGTCCCCGCCTCGCCCAAAAACAGACAGTACACCATATGCGATTAAATGAGTACAATTTATAAAGGTTACTATAACTAAGTGATTAATAATGATACAGTATATATGAAGGAAAAGAAAATAAAGAAAAGGCGCCAAACTTATCAAAGTCCAAACCACTTCGTGCACAACCGTTGGAGCTCAATTACTGAAGTCTTCTGGCCACCATTTGATCCCCTCCGAACTCCTCGACTCGCAGCTCAGGACCACCCGAAGTGGTCAACCAAGCACATCGAGCTTTATCTCCTCTCCTCGGGGTACCTCCTGGCCTTGGACCCCCCGCTTGAGGTCCGTTCCTCGCCCAGCTTACAGCATTGCGTTCTCTCTCTCTCAACCCCTCGCGCCGATCTCCCCAAAAGCCCGCCAACAATAGCTTACAGACTCAGAAGAAAGAACAACATTAATCCCAATTGGTTTACAAAGGAATACAATTCTCGTTATCAGTAAATTTTAACCCAAACAAGCTTCCAGCACTCTCTCGCAACAAAGAAGCATTCCTACTTTTAACAAAACAAAGAAGCCATTTTGATTAACATACACAGTAACAAAGAAAAAGAAGAAACCCCCTTTACACTTTCCCCCACCAAATAAAAGTCATGTCCTCATGACTATTAAATAACTCGCCACCTTTCCTGCCAACACACCCTAACCCAAGCACAAACAGTGACATCTCCTCCCCACACAGTAAACCTCACGCCCTGTTCCTCAGGCACTACATAGGCCAACTATCTGGGAGTTCCCTAACCCTTCTGAGACTTCCGTACCCCTTCACCTAAACCCTTCAGGCTAGGACACAACTGGGGATACCTCGGGCCCACTACCAACTCCTCTCTCAACCTCTCACTCCTGCCCCCCACTGCACACAGCTAACCCTCCCCACTACACCTGACTCAGTGGGAGAAGGGCCAAAGGTCTCTTCCTCAATCGAGGGAAAGTCAGCAAAAGGCAGTGTGTACCACACATCCAGCACATTATCCATCGAATCTGTATTCTTCCTCATTTCTGCGATCGGTAGCTGTTGTTTGATCTTCTCCAACCGGAAACACATGGCCTGCACTGTTCCTGCAATCTCTTCAGCCTCCTGCAATTGAGATATCAGCTTCTTCTCTGGCCCCTGCAACTCTCGCCACAGGCTCAGCAGTTCTGACTCACGCATCCCGGCCATCTCAATCTGGGACGCAGTTACTCCAACAGCTTCTTCCACCCCGACTTGAAAAGCAGCAGTTAAAGATTGGTCAGCCTCCAGTTCAGTATTCACTGCACTTCTCTCCAGTTTTTTCTTCCTCATGACTTCTTCCAGATCAACTTTCTGGTTTTGCACTTCATTTGAACTGTCGATGATCATCTTCAGGTTCCCTTCAACCTTCCGCTTCCCTCTTCCGAGATTTGTCCACAATTTCTTCACCTCCCTTGTGGTATTTCGCAGCGTCCAGTAAGAGGGTCTTACCCTCAGATACTTCCCCCAGGTCGTACCACCACCGGCTCTTGTTTGAATTCGGTATCGGCCCAATGCTGCTACACACATTCGCACAAGCAGCTCGAAACTCTGGGTGCATCGACAATGCCTCCAAACAGCGCTCACCCGCCTCCTCCGGGCAGGCCCCCAAGCGCACCAGCAGGATATTGGTTCTCTCCAGAACCGAAACGCTACCCGTCTCAACAGTGTCCGGACACATCAGCATTAATGATTCACGAACCTCAGTCACCTCCACTTTTGCCTCTAAGAACTCCATTTTCACTGACCAACAACCGTTGTCTGGATAATCACTGGCACGGGTACTCCAAATCTCCAGTGTCCTCAATGTCGTCAAGGGTAAATGCTTCCAATCTCCTGCCACGGATATGATAAGCCCCCCAGCTGTGGCATTTGACTTCCAGTCGAACCACACGCATTTTCCTACACTTTCACATAACTGAGGTAATTGTACCCGACAGTTCTAACAACGCCACCAGCCCGCCTACTCAAACTTCCAACCAATTCCTGTCGCTTTCCCTCAGCCAAGCACTGCCACTCACCCAACAACTGAGAGGTCCGCTCTACCCGCACCTCCGCCCCTTTAGGGCTGGACATTATTCCAACAACTGGGCGGAGCCTACCATTGCTGAAACATCCCCTATGGTCTTCCACATGCCCCGTGGGAAGGTTGCAAGGGCTCTGGATATGCCCTGTGGCATCTTTTCGTCAACGCTAGTTGGAACTCGAACAACGCCCTCCGGGGCACCAACTGTACAACAAATTGAGCCTCGCCCAAAAACAAACAGTACACCATATGCGATTAAATGAGTACAATTTATAAAAATTCTATAACTAAGTGATTAATAACGATACAGTATATATGAAGGAAAAGAAAATAAAGAAAAGGCGCCAAACTTATCAAAGTCCAAACCACTTCGTGCACAACCGTTGGAGCTCAATTACTGAAGTCTTCTGGCCACCATTCGATCCCCTCCGAACTCCTCGACTTGCAGCTCAGGACCACCCGAAGTGGTCAACCAAGCACATCTATCTTCGTCTCTTCTCTTCGGGGTACCTCCTGGCCTTGGACCCCCGCTTGGGGTCCGTTCCTCGCCCAGCTTACAGCATCGCGTCCTCTCTCTCTCAACCCCTCATGCCGATCTCCCCAAAAGCCCGCCAACAATAGCTTACAGACTCAGAAGAAAGAACGACATTAATCCCAATTGGTTTACAAAGGAATACAATTCTCGTAAATTTTAACCCAAACAAGCTTCCAGCACTCTCTCGCAACAAAGAAACATTCCTACTTTTAACAAAACAAAGAAGCCATTTTGATTAACATACACAGTAACAAAGAAAAAGAAGAAACTGTGACGACCCACTTTCTGCGCAGGCGAACCGGCTCACAAATAGCCAGCACGCGGGGATAGACTTTGGTAATGCGCCTCCGACGTCATTTCTGCCCAGAGAGGGCGGGCGCTAGGGATTTAAATACCAGCACCACGAAGTTTGAATAAACTAGTCTCGAATCGACTTACTGACTGTGTGTCGTTATTTCAGTGCTGTGTGTAGCACATCGCTACATTGGTGACCCCGACGGTCCAAACGGGATTTGGACCAAAGATGACTGACTTTTCATCTGTTCACGCAGTTTCGCTCAAACTGCCGACTTTCTAGACGCTGTGACCACGCGTGTGGTTTAGCCAAGCAGAAGCCCAGTTCCAGATTCGGCAGATATCCTCTGATTCCATGCGTTACTATCACGTGGTGAGCACCCTTGACCAGGAGACGGCCGCCCAGGTTGCGGATTTCATACAGTTGCCCCCGGAAGAAGGCAAATATGAAGCATTCAATGCGCTGCTCATTGGGACCTTTGGCCTCTCACAGTGTGAGCGGGGTGCCCGCCTGCTTCACCTGGATGGTTTGGGAGACAGACTGCCGTCAGCATTGATGAACGAGATGCTGTCCCTGGCTGACGGACACAAGCCCTGCCTCATGTTCGAGCAAGCGTTCCTAGAGCAACTGCCCGAGGACATACATCTACTGCTGGCCAACGCGGATTTCAGCGACCCCCGGAAGGTGGCGGCCCAGGCAGACGTGCTGTGGAAAGCCAAGAGGGAGAGCATGGCGTCCATCAGTCAGATTACCAGGCCACGCACCCAACAGCGGACCAGACCAGGCCCGGCAGGGGAGCGCATACAACACAGAGGCAGGAGTGAGGAGGACAGTGAACAGTGGTGTTTCTACCACCAGCGGTGGGGCACAAAAGCCCACCGTTGTCGCCCGCCCTGCAAGGGCCAGAGCCAGGGCCAGCAGCCGCTAATGACTATGGCGGCTGGCCACCAGGACAGCCTCTTGTACATCTGGGACAAACAGTCGGGACGCCGCTTCTTGGTCGACACCGGAGCGGAAATCAGCGTCTTGCCCCCGATGGGGTACGACACCCGCAACAGGAAGCCAGGACCCACCCTGAGGGCTGCAAACGGCAGCATGATATGGACCTACGGCACCCGCACAGTGCAGCTGCAGTTTGGCGCCAGCCGGTTCATGTGGGACTTCACACTGGCCGTAGTGGCCCAACCACTCCTGGGGGCGGACTTCTTGCGAGCTCACAGCCTGCTGGTCGACTTGCAAGGGAAAAGACTGGTACATGCCGAGACTTTCCAGACGTTCTCCCTGGGTGAAGCCAAGTTGCCGCCCCACACCTGTACTCCATCACGCTGTCAGACAACGAATTCACCAGAATCCTGGCGGACTTCCCATCGATTCTAGCACCGCAGTTCACGGCAGCCATGCCCAGACATGGGGTACAGCACCACATCCCGACCCAGGGACCACCCCTCCACACCCGCGCACGAAGGCTCCCCCCGGAAAAGCTCCGCCTGGCGAAGGAGGAGTTCAAGAGGGTGGAGGAATTGCGGATCGTACGGAGGTCTGACAGCCCATGGGCCTCTCCCCTGCACATGGTGCCCAAAACAGCCGGGGGTTGGAGACCATGTGGCGACTACCGCAGACTGAACGAGGCTACAACTCCAGACTGCTACCCCATGCCGCACATACAGGACTTTGCAGCAAACCTGCACGGGGCAAGAATCTTTTCCAAAGTAGACCTCGTCCAGGGATACCATCAAATCCCGGTGCACCCTGAAGACATCCCCAAAACAGCACTCATCACCCCGTTCGGCCTTTTCAAGTTCCTCCGAATGCCGTTCAGCCTGAAGAATGCCGCACAGACGTTCCAGCGGCTAATGGATGCGGTGGGACGCGACCTGGACTTTGCGTTCATCTATTTGGACGACATCCTTATAGCCAGCAGTAGTCGTCAGGAGCATCTGTCCCACCTCCGCTAGCTCTACTCCCGCCTGAGTGATTTCGGCCTCACGATCAACCTGGCCAAATGCCAGTTCGGTCTCGATACCATCGACTTCCTGGGCCACAGGATTACCAAAGACGGGGCAACACCTCTGCCTGCCAAGGTAGACGCGATCCGCCACTTTGCCCGGCCCAACACGGTCAAAGGCCTGCAGGAGTTCGTTGGTATGGTGAACTTCTACCACCGTTTCCTCCCCTCAGCAGCCCGTATCATGCGCCCTTTGTACACCCTGATGTCGGGTAAAGGCAAGGACATTACCTGGGATGAGGAGGCCGCGGCCACTTTCGTTAAAGCCAAGGAAGCCTTGGCAGATGCTGTGATGCTGGTGCACCCCAGAACGGACATTCCGACCGCCCTCACGGTGGACGCATCCGACACAGCAGTTGGTGGGGTGCTGGAGCAGCTCATCGAGGGGCGCTGGCAACCCCTGGCGTTCTTCAGCAGGCACCTACGACCACCCGAACTCAAGTACAGTGCCTTCGACCGGGAGCTGTTGGCACTGTATCTGGCAATCCGGCATTTCAGGTACTTCTTAGAAGGCAGGCCATTCACCGTGTTCATGGACCACAAACCGTTGACCTTCGCGTTCACAAAGGTGTCCGATCCCTGGTCAGCTCGCCAGCAGCGACATCTGTCCTACATCTCCAAGTACACGACGGACATCCAGCATGTCTCGGGGAAGGACAACGTCGTGGCGGATGCACTCTCCAGACCAGCTGTCCAGGCCCTGTCCCTGGGGGTGGACTATGCAACACTGGCGGAGGCACAGCAGGCAGACGATGAGATGCCCAGCTGCAGGACCGCACTCGGGTTTGCAGCTGCAAGACTTTCTAGTAGGCCCAGGTGAGAGGACCCTCCTGTGTGACGTGGCTACCGGCCAACCTCGCCCCATCGTCCCGGCAGCCTGGAGGCGGTGAGTTTTCGACTGCATACACAGTTTGGCACACCCACCTATCAGGACAACCATCCGGCTGGTCTCCAACAAGTTCGCGTGGCACGGACTTCGCAAGCAGGTCAGTGAATGGGCCAGAACGTGCACGCAGTGCCAAACAGCTAAGGTGCAGCGGCACACTAAAGCCCAGCCGCAGCAGTTCGAACCCACCCACCGGAGGTTCGACCACATTCATGTGGATATCGTGGGGCCCCCTACCAGTGTCCCGAGGAGCGCGGTACCTCCTAACTATGGTAGACCGGTTCACGAGGTGGCCAGAGGTGGTCCCGCTCACCGACACATCTGCCGATTCCTGCGCCCGAGCACTAATCGCAACCTGGGTAGCATGCTTCGGGGTACCGGCCCACATTACCTCCAACAGAGGCGCCCAGTTCACCTCCAGCCTGTGATCGGCTGTGGCCAGCCTGTTGGGAACGCAGCTGCACCACACAACTGCCTACCACCCACAGTCGAACAGACTGGTAGAACGCTTCCACCGTCACTTGAAGTCAGCTGTCATGGCCCGGCTGAGAGGACCTAAATGGGTGGACGAGCTTCCCTGGGTCCTGCTTGGAATTCGCACAGCACCCAAAGAGGTTCTGCACGCCTCGTCGGCCGAGTTGGTGTACGGCGCACCCTTGGCCGTCCCGGGAGAGTTCATACCAGCCCCACGGGGGCAAGAGGAAGAACCCGCAGCAGTCCTGGACAGGCTACGCGAAAGGCTCGGCAACCTGGCCCCCTGTACCAACTTCATAGCATGGACGGACCCCGACCCATGTACCCAAAGACCTGCAGAACTGTAAGTTTGTGTTTGTACGAAGGGGCGGACTCCGGGCGCCACTACAGCAGCCGTTCAGGGTGATCAACAACAACGGGTCCACGTACGTTCTGGACATTGGGGGCAAAGAGGAGGTTTTCATGGTGGACCGACCCAAACCAGCCCATGTGGACTTGGCGCAGTCGGTCGAGGTTCAGGCACCGCGGCGCAGAGGCAGACCTCCCAAACAGAGGCTGATCCAGACTGTGGACATTGGGGGGCGTATCGACAGTTCTGGGGGGGGGGGGGGGTTATGTGGCGACCCACTTTCTGCGCAGGCGAACCGGCTCACAAATAGCCAGCACGCGGGAAGAGACTTTGGTAATGCACCTCCGACGTCATTTCCGCCCGGAGAGGGCGGGCGCTAGGGATTTAAATACCTGCACCGCGAAGTTTGAATAAACTAGTCGAAACGACTTACCGACTGCGTGTCATTATTTCAATGCTGTGTGTAGCACATCGCTACAAAACCCCCTTTACACAATGAATTTACCTTCAACAACTGCAACGTAGTTATCAACCTTAACTTTAACTAGAAAATAGTTCTGAACGAATTACTAAAGCAAAAATGTAATAAAGCTAAATAAATGCGTTAAGGGCAACACAGTTACTATTCTATAGATTTAGATAGATAGATAGATAGATAGATAGATAGATAGATAGATAGATAGATAGATAGATAGATAGATAGATAGATACTTTATTCATCCCCATGAGGAAATTCAACTTTTTTCCAATGTCCCATACACTTGTTGTAGCATAACTAATTACATACAATACTTAACTCAGTAAAAAAAATATCTAAATCACTATCTCAAAAAGCATTAATAATAGCTTTTAAAAAGTTCTTAAGTCCTGGTGGTAGAATTGTAAAGCCTAATGGCATTGGGGAGTATTGACCTCTTCATCCTGTCTGAGGAGCATTGCATCGATAGTAACCTGTCGCTGAAACTGCTTCTCTGTCTCTGGATGGTGCTATGTAGAGGATGTTCAGAGTTTTCCATAATTGACCGTAGCCTACTCAGCGCCCTTTGCTCAGCTACCGATGTTATACTCTCCAGTACTTTGCCCACGACAGAGCCCGCCTTCCTTACCAGCTTATTAAGACGTGAGGCGTCCCTCTTCTTAATGCTTCCTCCCCAACATGCCACCACAAAGAAGAGTATGCCTGAAAGAAAATTAACCTCAGGGCTGTATATGATGATATCTACGTACATTGATAATAAGACCATAACCTAGAGGAGCAGAATTAGGCCATTTGGCCCATCGAGTCTGCTCTACCATTTTATTGCAGCTGATCCAATTTTCCTCTGAGCCCCAGTCTCCTGCCTTCTAACCATATCCCTTCATGCTCTGACCAATCAAGATTCTATCAACTTCTGTCTTAAATATAAATAAAGACTTGGCCACCACAGCTGCCTATGGCAAAGAATTCCTCAAATTCACCACTCTCTATCTAAAGAAATTCCTTTTCATTTCCATTGTAAAAGGACATCCCTCTATTCCGAGACTATTTCCTCTGATCTTGGACTCTCCCACCATAGAAAGCAGAATAGAATTTACTTTGATCTTTGATCTAATCTATGCTGAGATGAAGAAAAGCTGGGGCCTGCATAGATTTAATTTTAATGTTATTTTATTTGGAATTACAACACAGAACAAGTCAAGTCCTTCTGGCCCAACAAGTAACACCACCCAGCAACACATCGATTTAACCCTAGCCTCGTCACAGATGCGTGTCGAGGTGGAGATATGTCTCTACCAAAGGAGGTGTAGGGCAATCCTTCCCTCTGCCAATCTAGAAGAAGGCAATGGCAAGAATAAGCATGGTCATGGCAAGACCATGTTCGCCCACATCAAACGACACGGCATCTAATGATGACGATGAAAGACAGACAAGATTGTCAATAGTAAAGAACAAAAAATTTTTAAAAATAAGAAAATTGTTGTACAGAAGTGGCTGCCATTGCCTCCTTTTGGGCAGTATCTTTACAAGATGGGTGGCCTCAGCCACTATCACTATTCTTCAGAGATTGTCTGCCTGGTGCCAGTGGTCACATAACCAGGACTTATGATATGCACCAGCTGCTCATACGACCGTCCACCACCTGCTCCCATGGAGACACATGACACTGGTCAGGGTGCTAAGCAGGAGCTTCACCTTGCCCAAGGGTGACCTGCTGGCTAGCCTTGGGAAGGAGCATCTTACAACTCTGTTGGTGGAGACACCATCCAACCCCCCCCAGGGTATCTTCAGACAATGGAAATCCTCTATTCATAGTTATAGTGTCATATAACACTACAGCTCATAAAAGGCCATTCGGCTGACCTAGCCTGTGGCAAACCATTAGCCGGCCTTGTTCCATTGGCTGGCATCTGGACCAGAGCTCTCCATATCCCTCCCATCCATGTACCTATCACAAGTGTGTCATTCTTCCATCCCCAATTAAATTGCCTACAAATTTTCTCAGCTATTTCCTTCCCATGATTGTAATCCAAGTTATTTACTTAGTAGCATAATATCTCCTGCCTTGTTTCTTCATTCTAATAATAGACTCAGGTCTAGAATTTCTGCTTGACTGAGTATGATTTTCCAAGAATTCACCAAACTGAAGTGACATTTTAAGTGCAAATTATGTTCAATGTACATCTAATTTCTCTATAATTTGTACGAGTTAAAACATGTTGTGTTATGAACAGGCCCAGTTTCAAAACTGGCAACATCTTCACAAGGAATGACTCAGCGGTGAGAATATCCCAGGCTTTAAAATTGTGTTTGTTACAAGTGCAAATTATCCTTAAACACATTTTTACAGGCTTGTGATTAGTATATTTCATTTTAATGTTATTTTTATTTTTATTTAGAGATACAGCACAGTAATAGGCCCTTCAATAGGACTCGATCTCAGCCTGAAAAGGCAACTATTGATTCATTTCCACAGATGCTGCTTGACTGACGAGTTCCTCCAGCACTTTGTGTGTGTTGTTCTTGTTGTAGTCTGGTTTTATACTGTTCTTGTTTTTGCTGCTGCTTGTGCTGTTCTGCTGAGCATGGCGAATATGCTACATTAGCACCCGAACATACGTTGACGCCAGTGGGAAAGCTCCAGTGCATCCTTGGGCGTGTTCATTTTTAATGCAAATGACGCAGTCCATTGTATGTTTCCATGTATAGTGCTGTATGAAAGTCTTAGGCACATGTATATAGCCAGGGTGCTTAAGACTTTCACACAGTATTGCAGTTAGGAAAGTGGAGAGGATAGTGAGTTTGTAAATCTGGCTGGAGCAAAAGATGTTGGGAGTGGCGAGGGTGGAGCTCTGTGGAGATCCGAAGTTTGTGCTACAGCCGTACAGCATAGAATCCGACGGGATCCCAGCCAACTTGAAAAGTAAAGACAGGCATGAGAAAAGAAGAAGAAGAAGAAGAAGCTGTTTCATGGACAAAGGTGGAAGAAATCACCTGGGTCTGCAAAAACCTCTGGTGCCATCCTTTCTAGATCCTCCTACTTTAGCTGAAACAACCATAAGACGTAGAGGCGGATTAGAAGATTGGGGCATTTGGCCCATTGCATCTACTGCAATTTGATTGTGGCTCATTTTTTTCCCTCTTGCCTCCTCCCCATAAACTTTGATGTCATGACTGGGTTCAATTACCACTGCTGTATGTAAGGCATTTGTACATTCTCACTGAGACCGCATGGGTTTCTTCTGGGAGCCCCAGCTTCTTCCCACATTCAAAAGAGCTCTGTTAATTGGTCATTGGGAGTGGCGGATTAGTTAAGACGTTAACATGCTGTATCGCTAAAAAAAAATAATCAAGAACCTATAAAACACTACTTTAAATTAAAAAAGTACTTACCCTTCATTGTTCTCTCATCCTTTCCACATCCACTCTGTACTTGCAGGAATTTAGACGAATGACGGGGGATTATCTCATTGAAACCTTTTGAGTAATGAAAAACCAAAATAGGGTGGATGTGGAGAGAATGTTTCCTATAGTGGGGGAGTCTAGGACCAGAGTGCACAGTCTCAGAATAGAGGGATGCCTCTTATGTCTTTATCTTGGCTTTACAATATTTAGTAGGTTTTCAATGAGATCCCCCTCAGATGTACAACAAACAAAGAAAGCTTTTCTTCATCAGCCTTCCTTCATAAATCAAACTACTGAGTTCAGGAGATGAAGGTGTTAGGTTGAAGTTGTATAAGATATTGGTGCGGCCAAATTTGGAGAATTGTGTGCAGTTTTGGTCACCAAACTACAGGAAAGATGGAAACAAGGTTGAACGAATTCCCAGAAAATTTACAAGGATGTTGTGGAGTCTGGAGGATCTGAGTTTATAGGAAAGATTGAATAGATTAGGACTTTATTCCTTGGAACATAGAAGATTGAGAGGAGATGTGATAGAGTTATACAGAATTATGAGGGGTATAGTTAGGGTAAATGCAAGCAGGTTTTTTTCCACTGAGATTGGGTAGGACTACAACCGGAGGTCATGGGTTAAAGTGGAAAGGCGAAACATTTAAGGAGAACATGAGGGGAAACTCCTTCATACAGAGGATTGAGAGAATGTGGAATGATCTGTCTGTACAGACAACACCCAAGTTACAGAGAAAGGTTGAACAAGTTAGGTCTTTATTCTTTGGAGCGTAGAAGGTTTAGGGGAGACTTGATAAAGGAGTTTAAAATTATGAGGGGGATAGATAGAGTTGATGTGGATAGGCTTTTTCCATTGAGAGTAGGGGAGATTCAAACAAGAGGACATGAGTTGAGAGTTAAGGGGCAAAAGTTTAGGGGTAACACAAGGGGGAGCTTCTTTACTCAGAGAGTGGTAGCTGTGTGGAACGAGCTTCCAGTAGAAGTGGTAGAGGCAGGTTCGATTTTGTCATTTAAAAAAAATTGGATAGGTTTATGGACAGGAAAGGAATGGAGGGTTATGGGCTGAGTGCAGGTAGGTGGGACTAGGTGAGAGTAAGCGTTCGACACGGACTAGAAGGGCCGAGATGGCCTGTTTCCGTGCTGTAATCATTATATGTTATATGGTTATATGGTACAAGTGGTGCATGAGGGCTTGATTTGAACGTTTAAGAGAAGCTTTGATAGGTACATAGATAGCAGGTGGATGGAACACAATGGTGTAGGTGCGGGTCGATGGGAGTAGGCAGTTTAAATAGTTCAGCATGGACTAGATGGGCTGAAGGCCAGTTTCTGTGCTGTACTTTTCTATGACTCTAAAAATATTCTAGTTGTGGAATATCTGTTCTTTACAAAGTGCAAGGTTATACACTTTGTCTATATGATTGGAGAGTGACACTAGTGCATATGATAGAAGCCACAAAGAGATCGTCTCTACTTGTTGTATACTTAATACTTCAGTAATATCTGAGTGATATTGTAAATATATTGATTGATTAAGCAATCTTTGTGATTTACATAATGCATTGTGGATTATATGTAAATGTATGTGAATGGCATATGTCATTACATCACCACGCCATATGTGTGCAACTCACTTAAAATAAAAACAAAACCAAGACTCAGGTCTCTTGGGCTCCCTTGATTTTCTTGCAACTAGTTTAACACTTTATGTTGGTTGTCTCAAAATATATTTACTAAGTTTTTTCAAAACATTTTGTCAATAAGCCTTAACATTTCAGCTATTTCAGGGCAGCAGGACTGTCTTTGAAGGCAGAAATGACATATTTTCAAACTGCTTTAAAAAGTTCTGAAGATTACAATTGACTTGCATGACGGGTGACAACATCATTCCAGGACTCTTAAAACAATGCAAGCCACAACACCTGAGTTTGCAAGAAATAACTTAGAACTGATGTTTCATTACAGCCAAACATCATTTTCATCATCTTTTTAAACTGGATGTTCAGAAGGTAATAGAGTTTAAATAATTTTAACCTGGATATTGATTTTGAGGCTGAAATTTCACTTTCACAGGATGTTTTTTACTGAATCAAGAGTAGTTGTTTGAGACCAAATTAATAGTGAATGGGATTTACCCCAAGTTTTTGGGGGCGGCAAGAGACGAGATTGTTGGGGCCTTGACCAGTATCTTTGTATCCTCTCTAGCGAATGCTGATGTACCTCTATTTAAGAAGGCAACATGGGAAAATTGTGGGAATTATAGACTGGTGAATGTCATGTCAGTTGTAGGGAAATTGCTGGAGAAATTTCTTAGGGATAGGATATATGAACATTTGGAAAACTGTAGCATGGCTTTGTGTCTTACCAACTTCACTGAGGTTTTGATAAGGTGACGAGAGAGATTGACGAGGGTAGGACAGTGGATGCTGTCTACATGGCATTTGACAAAGTCCCTCGTGGGAGGCTAACCCAGAAGGTTAAGGTGCATGGGACCTGTGGTGAATTGGGTGTTTGGATTCAGTACTGGCTTGCCCAGATAAAACAGAGGGTATTGGTAGATGGCACTTATCAAGCTGTATGTCTATAATTAGTGGTATTCCACAGAGACTGGTACTGTGGGCTCTGCTGTTTGTGATAGTGTGGACCTGGCAAAGAATACGGCATGATATGGATCAGTTGCAGGTATGGGCTGAAAAATGGCAGATTGGGTTTAACCCAGATAAATGTGAGGTGTTGCACCTTGAAAGGGCAAATGCAAGGAGACAGCACACAGTGCTGCCCTTAACAGTGTTGCTGAGCAGAGAGATCTTGGGGTCAAGTTCATAGCTCCATGAAAATGGCTGCACAGATCGATAGGGTACTTAAGAAAGCTTATGGAATGCTTACTTTTATTACTCAAGGCATTGAGTTCATTAAGTCAAGAGATTACGTTGCAACTTTATAAAACTCTGTTTAGGCTACATCAGGAGTATTGCATACTGGTTGCCCCACTATAGGAAGGATGTTGAGGGTTTGGAGAGGGTGCAGAAGAGAGTCACCAGGATGCTGCCTGGTTTAGAGGGCACGTGCTATCACGAGAGGCTGGATAAACTTGGTTGTATTCTTTGGAGTGGTGGAGACAGGTGAGATCTGATAGAGGTTTATATGATTATGAGAGGCATAAATAGAGTAGAAGGGAGTAGAAAGTGTAGAAATGTCTAGTTCTAGAGGGGCTGCATTGAAGGTGAGAAGGCATAGGTTCAAGGGGGATATGAGGGGTAAGTGTTTTATCAGAGAGTGGTGGATGTCTGGAATGCGCTGCCTGGTGTGGTTATAGAGGCAAATACATTAGAAGCTTTTAAGAGACGTTTGGATGGGTCCATGGATGTGAGGAAGATGGAGGGATATGGACATGGTGTAGGTAGGATGGACAGTTTCAGGAAGTTTTTGATTTTACTTTTTAGCTGGTTTGGCACAACCTTGTGGGCTGAAGGGCCTGTTCTTGTGCTGTACTGTCTGATGTTCTTTTTTCTAAAGTCGCAATTAATTGCTGATAAGCTGCTCCTGGGAATTGGACAACAGACTGTTGATTCCTTTATTCTGAATAGAACATAGAACATGGAATATCGAACAGAGAACACTGCAGTACAGTATAGGCCCTTCAGCCCATGATGTTGTACCAACCATTTAGCCTACTTCACAATCAATTTAAACCTTCTCTCCCCCATAACCCTCCGTTTTTCCTTCGTCCATCTACCTATCTAAGAGTTCCTTAAATGTCCCAAATGTATCTGCTTCTGCCACCACACCTGGCACCCTTTGGGTTGCTGCTGATTGTCCATCATGTCTGAAGATGACAGGAAACCTATGTGAGAGAGTTTTTAAACCGGAAAAGCCGTTGCCCTGGGCTGGTTTCTCTCTCTCAACCTCAGAAGTTTGGGTCCAGTGGTGCAAACAAACATCACAAACTGGGGTCTTCTTTAGTGGCGGTAGATGACTATGACATCTTCTGTTTCTTGTCATGCCCTTCGCTGTCCACGGAGCGTTGCAGGACCACCTTCCTGGCTGTTGGATCTCACCGTAGGTCTCATTTTCCCAGTTCGCCGAAGGAGAATTCACATGCTAGGATAGGCATGTCCCTATATCAGGGGGGTATAAGGCCTCCGAGCTACCCTCACCCTGGTTTAGTGGCGCCTGTCGACGATATGTACCAGGGTGTGGCTGCTGTCACATGCAAAGAGCTACTCGGAGCCACAGGTGAGGGCTGAGTGAGCTGTCCCGGAATGGACACGACAAGCCCCTTCACCAGAGGTGCTATGAGCATCTGAGCACCCCACCACCCTCTGTGTAAAAAGTGCACCTCTGATACCCCCCCAGTACTCACTAGTCACGTTAAAATTTGCAATTTCCGTGCTGAGAAAAAAAGTCTCCGGCTGTCTACTCAATCTATCCCTTTTACCATTTTATACACCTCTATCAGGTCACCATGATAATATCCATAAAATGTTAAATGGTAAAATAATATCCATACACAAAGTTTTCTCAAGGGCAGAGCTGAAAGACGTGAGATCAAAGACTGAAGCCAATGAGGCCAGAATGAATTCCCAGTGGTTGAAACCCCAGGGGCGACATGTCCGGAAATCAGAGGCCTGATGTCTGCAAAATCCATTCAGGGACAATTGCACACCCCGGCCCCCCTGAAGTCAGCAAGGCTGAAAGTCCAGGTGAGCCTGGAGTTCAGATTCCCCTGGTCGATAGGTCCTGGCATTGATACTGAAAGTTAGAGCCGTACGGTGAAGACCAAAGTTGACAGTTCCGGGAGTTGAGGCCTCCGGGTCAGCATGTCTGGAAGTCGAAGGCGCGATATCTGGGAGTCTGCACCAGGAATGGGATGTTGCGGGCCGGGAGGCAGCCTGTGCAGTGGTTGGAGTCCTGTCTATTGTACGTGTACGTGAGGGTGGGCGAGTAGGAGGGAGTAAAGGCGCTTGTTTTGCTCAACCCATCTTCCCTTTGCCTCAATTATGATGAGTTCCTCTTGTCCTTACCTACCACAACATCAGCCTCCCCATCCAACATATTATCTTCCGCAACTTTCACCATCTCCAATGGGATTCTACCACTAAACATTTTGTTACCTCTTCCACCTTCCAGCTTTCCGCAGGGATTGCTCCCTGTGCAATTCCCTTGTCCATTCATCCATCCCCACTAATCTCCCTCCAGGCTCTTATCCTTTCAAGAGGCTTAAGTGCTACACCTGCCCCTACACCTCCTCCCTCACCTCCATTCAGGGCTCCAAACAGTCCTTTCAGGTGAGGCAACACTTCACCTGCAAATCTACTGGGGTCGTCTATTGTGCCTGGTGCTCCTGATGCAGCCTCCTCTACATTGGTGAGTCCTGTTGTAAATCAGGCGACTGCTTCATTGAGCACCTCCCCCACAAGCGGGACTTCCCAACAGCTAAACACTTCAATTCCCATTCCCATTCCCGTTCCGACCAGTGGATCATGGGCTCCTCTTGTGCCTCAGTGTGCAGGAGTGACACCTTACATTCTGTCTGAGCACCCTCCAACCTGTTGGCATGAATATCGATTTCTCCTGCTGGTGAACAAATTTCCCCCCTCCCCTATTCCTCACTCTGATCTTTCACTTCTTCTCATCTACCTATTACTTTTCGTGTGTCCCTTTCCTCTTTCATTTCTCCCATTGTCCACTACCCTTTCCTATCAGATTCTTTCTTCTACAGCCCTTGACCTTTCCCACTCACCTTCCAGCCAGCCTTTCCCCTCCCAGCACATTTTTCCTCTGGCAGCTTCCCCCTTCATTCTCAGTTCTAAAGAAGGGTCTTGGCCTGAAGCATTAACTACTTACAGATGCTGCCTGACTCGCTGAGTTCCTTCAGCATTTTGTGTGTCTTGCTCTGGATTTCCAGTATCTGCAAACTTTCTTGAATTGTGTTGGTTGTTAAAGCAATTGGTGCATTTCACCATGCTTTTTAATGTACGTGTGATAAATACATGTATCCAATTCAAACATGAAACTCTCAGTAATTGCATGGCTACAGCAACCAGAACCCAGTTATGTCCCAAAGCTGATCCAATTCCAGTCAGTTGTCAGGGAAAAGAATAGAATGGAGTTACTTCCCTTAATAAAAACAAGCCTGAAAGTTATTAAGGCAACACGAGTGAATCTGCAGATGCTGGAAATAAATAAAAACACAAAATGCTGGCAGAACTCAGCAGGCCAGACAGCATCTATGGGAGGAGGTAGTGACGATGTTTCGGGCCAAAACCCTTTATCAGGAGTGAAGTAACATGGGATGGTCGAGGGGGGATAAGAAGTGGGGGGAGGGATGAAGTAGAGAGCTGGGAAGTGATAGGCTGGAGGAAAATGGGCTAGGGGAAAGGTGGAGAATTATGGGAAATAAAAGAGAAAGAAAGGTAGGGCTGGGGGGAGATTATAGTGAAGGGGGAAAAAGAGAGAGAAAGAGAACCGGACTAAAATTATAGATAGGGATGGGGTAAGGGGGGGAGGCAGGGGTATCAACGGAGGTCTGTGAGTTGGATGTTCATGCCGGCAGGTAGGAGGCTACCTAGGCGGGAGATAAGGTATTGCTCCATCGACCTGCATGTGGCCTCATCTTGACGGTAGAGGAGGCCATGGACAGACATGTCGGAGTGGGAGTGGTCTGTGGAATTGAAGTGTGTGGCCACAGGGAGATCCCGCCACTGCTGGAGGACCGAGCGCCGGTGTTCGGCGAAATGGTCTCCCAGTCTGCGGCGGGTCTCCCCAATGTATAAATGGCCACATCGGGAGCACCGGATACAGTATATCACCCCAGTTGACTCGCAGGTGAAGTAGTGCCTCACCTGAAAGGACTGTCTGGGGCCTGGGATGGTGGTGAGGGAAGAAGTGTGGGGGCAGGTGTAGCACTTCTTCCGTTTGCAGGGATAAGTGCCTGGAGGGAAGTCGGTGGGGAGGGATGGGGGGGATGAATGGACAAGGGAGTCGTGTAGGGAGCGATCCCTGTGGAAAGCCGAGAGTGGGGGGGAGGGGAAGATGTGGCTGGTGGTGGGATCCCGTAGTAGGTGGCGGAAGTTACGGAGGATTATACGTTGGATCTGTAGGCTGGTAGGGTGATAGGTGAGGACCAGGGGGACTCTATCCCTGGTGGGCTGGCGGGGGGAGGGGGTGAGGGCAGAGGTGCGTGAAATACGGGAGACACAATGGAGGGCAGAGTTGATAGTGGACGAAGGGAAGCCCCTTTCTTTAAAAAAGGAAGACATCTCAAAAAGTAGTGGATACAATCCGGTCCACCACAGGGAAAGCCCTCCACACCATTGAGCTCATCTACATGAAATGCTGTCAGAGGAAAGCAACATCCATCATCAAAGACACCACCACCCAGGCCATGCTCTCTTCTCACTGCTGCCATCAGGAAGAAGGCACAAGAGCCTCAGAACTCACACCACCAGGTTCGGGAACTGTTACTGCCCTACAACCATTAGAGTCTTGAAGCAATGGGATAACTTGACTGAACTTCACTCACCTCATTACTGAACTGTCCCCACAACCTATGGATTCACTTTCAGGGACTCTTCACCTCATAAATATTGCTTATTTATGTATTTATTATTATTTTATTCTATGTGGAAAATAGCCTATCCTTTTATTTCTTCTACCAAAGTGAATGACTACACACATCCCAACACTATATTCTTTCTGCCATTTCTTTGCCCATTCTCCGAATCTGGCTCCGTCCTCCTGTAGCCTCTCTACATCATCAAAACTACCTGCCCCTCCACCTATCATGGTATTGTCCACAATTTGGCCACAAAGCCATCAATTTCATCATTGACATATAACGTAAAAATAATTAGTCCCAATAGCGACTCCTGTAGAACACCACTAGTCACTGGCAGCCAACCAGAAAAGACTCCCTTTATTCGCACTCTTTGCCTCCTGCTAATCAGCCACTGCTTTATCCATGCTAGTATCTTTCCTATAATACCATGGGCTCTTAATTTGTTAAACAGCCTCATGTGTGATACCTTGCCAAAGGCCTTATGAAAATCCAAGTACACAACATACACTGATTATCCTTTGTCTATCCTGCTTGATAATTTTTCAAAGAAGTCAAAAGGTTTGTTAGGCAACATTTTCCCTTAAAGAAACCATGCATACTACGGCTTATTTTATTATGTGCTTTCAATTACCCTGAAACCACATCCTTAACAATCAACTCCAACCACTGGGTCAGACTAACTAGCCTATAGTTTCCTTTCTTCTGCCTCTCTCCCTTCTTGAAGAGTGGAGTGACATTTGCAATTTTCCAGTCCTCCGGAACAATGCCAGACTCAACTGATTCTTGAAAGGTCAATACCAATGCCTCCACAATCTCTTCAGCCACCTCTTTCAGAACCCTGGTTTTACACCATCTAGTTCATTATGTACCAGCATTTCATCAGCCTGATCAGTCCTGATGCTATATGTACCTGCAGATCATTCAGATTCCCAAAGAACTTCTGATTGGTAATGACAACTTCACAGACTTCCTCCTGCTGGCACTCTGGTAATTCTCCCATACTACTAGTGTCTTCCACAGTGGAGACTGATGCAAAATACCATTTCCTTCTCCTCCATTACTATTTCTCCAGAATCATTACCCAGCAGTCTGATATCCACTCTCACCTCTCTTTTACAATTCAAGTATTTGAAGAAATGCTTGGTATCCTCTTCTCACTAATTTTTTTTCTCTTTGGCTTTTATGTTTCTTTGACTTCTCTTTTCAGCCATGGTTGTGTCATCCTGCCTTTAGAATACTTACTCCTCTTGAGGATGTATATATCCTGTGTCTTCTAAATTGCTTCCAGAAATTCCAGCCATTGCTGCTCCACCATCATCCATTGATAATTTTCCAACCAATTCTGGCCAACTTCTCTCTCATGCCTCTGTAATTCCTTTGATCCACAAAGAATGTTGGGAATGGTGAGGGTGGTGAGCCACAGGATGGGTGTGGGACAGGTGGCAGAGAAGATGTACCCGTGTGGATACAGACACACCCATCCCTGAGACACCAGGCAAGGTCATTTGATTCCAAACAATTGGTTTAATGATCATTACAGAATATCCCTCAGAATTGCTTCTCGCTCCCTCCCTTATTCCTTTGCCTTGTCCCAATCATGATTCCCCTCTCCCTGCCCGTTTCTCAACTCTCAGTCCACAATAGAGACCCATATCAGAATCAGGTTTATCATCACTCACATATGTCATGGAATTTGTGTCCTTGCATGGCAGAGCAATACATAAAATTGTTACAGTATTGTGCAAAAGTCTATAGATTATGTGCCTAGGACTTTGCACAGTGCCGTACATGTGATAAATAAATCTGAATCTGAATCAAATCAGAAATGTGAAACTGGAACTCGCAGAGGAGGAGGCCCACACTGTCAAGAGAATAATGTCCAAACTCTTTACAGACAGTGGCAGGAATTGAACCTGGGTCACTAGCGTTACACTAACTGCTATGCTACCATGTCACCCATGATGCCACATATGCACAGAATTTCATCATCCTGATCAGTCCTGATGAAGTATCTTGGCCTGGAAACAAACAGCACGGGGTGATGGTGAAAGAGAATTTGATAGTGGTGTTAAGTGGCTGTTAGATAAACAGATTATATTAGATTAGATTAGCTTTAATTGTCACATGTACATCAAAATATATGGTGAAACGTTTTGCTTGTGTCAAATCAAGTCAGCAAGGACTGTGCTGAGGGCAACCTGTAACAGTCACCATGCTTCTGATGGCGTCCAAGCATGCCCACAACACATTAATTGTATGCCTTGGAATGTGGGAGGAAACTGCAGCACCCAGAGGAAACCCATGCTGTTCAAACTCCTTACAGACAGCAGCATGAATTGGATCTCAAATAGTAATCACCGGCATTGTAAAGCATTGTGCTATGCACTACACTATGGTGGCCATCCATGGTACAACTTCAACAAAACATTCCAACTCCTGCGGTCAATACCCTGATTTATGGAGGCCAATGTCCTGATGAGGGGTCTCTGCTTGAAACATCAACTATTTATTCCTTTCCATAGATGCTGCCTGACCTGCCAGGTTCCACCAGCATCTTGTGTGTGTTTCAATGTGCTAAAAGTTCTCTTTGTGACCCTATTTATGTGTGAGGCCACTTTCAAGGAAATAATGTGTTCTCAAATGCATTTAGCACATTAGTGCAAAATGATTTATCCAAAGAAAATTCTGAACTTTCACCAGATCTCTTTGTAAATATTGCTTTGACTGATGGACTCCATTCTGGATTTTCAAAGCTACACATTACCAACATCCTAGGTTACCAATTACAGATATATGAGGCTTTCACTGCCTTTACAAGCAGATTTTAGTTGATTGATATGCTGCAGAAACTATCCCCTATCTTCTTTGTTTGTGTCTCTTTTTTTACGTTCGAAATCTTCCGTGTGGAATGAGTGACTTATACATAAAGGAATGCATTTTACAAGTAACTTTGTATGAATCATGCCAGTTCTGACAAAGTCAATAAGAAGAGAAAGTGAATGGTCACCAGTTGTGTATCTGTCTCATTTCCTTGATGGTAAGGCCAGTGGAAGGAGGTGGGTGTCATCGAAGTAATTCGTTTAGTGAGGCTAGATTTAGGAAGATTATACAGTTTAATACATGGCTAAGGAGTTCATGTAGAAGGGAGGGAATAAGATTTTTGGATCGGGTGGGCCCTCTTCCAGGGAAGCTGGGACCTGTACAGAAAGGGCGATTTGCACCTGAACTGGACGGGGTATAATACTCTGGCAGGAAGGCTTGTTAATGCTGCACGGTGGGGTTTAAATTAAAGTAGCAGGGGGATGGGAACCAGAATGCCAGAACAGTTAGTGACAAAGTTGTGGAGGCAGATTTTGGTAAGACCTCAGAGGAAGTCAAAAATCAAAATATTGATCATGGTGCGACTCATGTCCTGAGTTGCGCATATTTCAATGCAAGAAGTATTGTAGGAGAGGTGGATAATAGTGCTGAAGATGAGGTAAACAGCTTACAAGCAGAGAGAAGAGACTGCTGATAGGGCAAAGTTGCAGACAACAGGAGGAGTTGCAACATAAAAGGTGAATAAAATCGGAAAGGGTGAATAGAGGACTGAGGTGTTATAATTGAATGCACACAGTATACAAAATAAGGTAGATGAACTTGAAGTATGGTTGCAGATTAGCATGTTTGATGTAGGCGTCACTGAATCATGGCTGAAAGAAGACTACAGCTAGGAGCTTAACGTCCAAGGATATATATTATATCAAAAGGACAGACAGGAAAGCAGATGGGGCAGGATTGCTCTGTTAGTAAAAAATGAAATCAAATTATTAGAAAGAGGTGACATAGGATCAGAAGGTGTTGAAATGTTATGGATAGAGCTAAGGAACTGCAAGGGTAAAAAGACCCTGATGGGAGTTGTATACAGACCCCCAAACATTAGTAAGAATGTGGTCTACAAATTACAATGGGAGATAGAAAATGGATGCCAGAAGGGCAATGTTACAATAGTCCTGGGCGACATCAATATGCAGGTAGATTGGGAAATTCAAACTGGTGCTGGATTCCAGGAGGGGGAATTTCTGGCTCCTGGTTGAGCCCTCTAGAGGATCAGCTATTCTGGATGGGGTGTTGTGCAATTAACAGGAATTGATTAGAGAGCTGAAGGTAAAAGAACTCTTAGGGGAAGTGATTATAACATGATCAAATTCACACTGAAATATGAGAAGAAGAAGCTAAAGTCAGATGTATCAGTATTACAGAGCAAAAGGAATTACAGAGGCATGAGAGCGAAGTTGGCCACAATTGATTAGAAAAGAACACGGACAGCAGAGCAGCAATGGCTGGAATTTCAGGAAGCAATTCGGAAGGCACAGGATATATACATCCCAAAGAGGAAGAAGTATTCTAAAGGAAAGATGACACAACCATGGCTAAGAAGAGAAGTCAAAGCCAACGTAAACGCCACAGAAGGGCACTTAATATAGCAAAAATTATTGGGAAGGTAGAGTAGTGGGAAGTTTTTAAAAACCAACAAACGCAACTAAAGAAGTAATTAAGAAGATAAAGATAGAATATGAAAGTAAACTAGGCAATAACATTAAAGAGGATACCAAAAGTTTCTTCAGATACATAAAGTGTAAACGAGAGGTGAGAGTAGACATGGATTGCTGGAAAACAATGCTGGAGGGGTAGTAACAGGGGACAATGAAATGGCAGGTCAGCTAAATAAGTATTTTGCTTCAGTCTTCACTGTGGAAGACAATAGCAGTATCGCGGAAGTCCCACATATCAGGGGTCATGAAATGTGTGAAATTACCATAGCTAGAGAGAGGGTTATAGACAATAGACAATAGACAATAGGTGCAGAAGTAGACCATTCGGCCCTTTGAGCCTGCACCGCCATTTTGAGATCATGGCTGATCAATTACTATCAATACCCGGTTCCTGCCCTGTCCCCATATCCCTTGATTCCCCTATCCATAAGATACCTAACTAGCTCCTTCTTGAAAGCATCCAGAGAACTGGCCTCCACTGCCTTCTGAGGCAGTGCATTCCAGACCCCCACAACTCTCTGGGAGAAGAAGTTTTTCCTTAACTCTGTCCTAAATGACCTACCCCTTATTCTCAAACCATGCCCTCTGGTACTGGACTCTCCCAGCATCTGGAACATATTTCCTGCCTCTATCTCGTCCAATCCTTTAATAATCTTATATGTTTCAATCAGATCCCCTCTCAATCTCCTTAATTCCAGCGTGTACAAGCCCAGTCTCTCTAACCTCTCTGCGTAAGACAGTCCAGACATCCCAGGAATTAACCTCGTGAATCTACGCTGCACTTCCTCTACAACCAGGATGTCCTTCCTTAACCCTGGAGACCAAAACTGTACACAATACTCCAGGTGTGGTCTCACCAGGGCTCTGTACAAATGCAAGAGGATTTCCTTGCTCTTGTACTCAATTCCCTTTGTAATAAAGGCCAACATTCCATTAGCCTTCTTCACTGCCTGCTGCACTTGCTCATTCACCTTCAGTGACTGTTGAACAAGGACTCCGAGATCTCTTTGTATTACTCCCTTACCCAACTCTACACCGTTCAGATAATAATCTGCCTTCCTGTTCTTACTCCCAAAGTGGATAACCTCACACTTATTCACATTAAACGCCATCTGCCAAGTATCTGCCCACTCACCCAGCCTATCCAAGTCACCCTGAATTCTCCTAACATCCTCATCAAATGTCACACTGCCACCCAGCTTAGTATCATCAGCAAACTTGCTGATGTTATTTTTTATGCCTTCATCCAAATCGTTAATGTAAATGGTAAACAGCTGTGGTCCCAATACCGAGCCCTGTGGCACCCCACTAGTCACCACCTGCCATTCCGAGAAACACCCATTCACCGCTTCTTGGGAAACTGAAAGGACTGAAGGTATATAAGTCACCTAGACCAGATGTGTACACACCAGGTTTCTGACAGAGGTGGCTGAAACAGATCATGGAGGCATTAGTAATGATCTTCTAAGAATCATTAGATTCTGGAAGACTTGAAAATTGAAAATGTCATTCCACTCTTCAAGAAAGGAGAGAGGCAGAAGAAAGGAAACTATAGTCAAGTCAAGTCAACTTTTATTGTCATTTTGACCATAACTGCTGGTACAGTGCATAGTAAAAATGAGACAACGTTTTTCAGGACCATGGTTTACATGACACAGTACAAAAACTAGACTGAACTACGTAAAAAAAAAACACAGAGAAAGCTACACTAGACTACAGACCTACACTGGACTGCGTAAAGTGCACAAAACAGTACAGACATTACAATAAATAATAAACAGGACAGTAGGGCAAGGTGTCAGTCCAGGCCCTGGGTATTGAGGAGTCTGATAGCTTGGGGGAAGAAACTGTTACATAGTCTGGTCGTGAGAGCCTGAATGCTTCGGAGTCTTTTCCCAGACGGCAGGAGGGAGAAGAGATTGTATGAGGGGTGCGTGGGGTCCTTCATAATGCTGTTTCCTTTGCAGATGCAGCGTGTAATGTAAATGTCCATGATGGTGGGAAGAGAGACCCTGATGATCTTCTCAGCTGACCTCACTATCTGCTGCAGGGTCTTGCGATCCGACATGGTGCAATTTCCGAACCAGGCAGTGATGCAGCTGCTCAGGATGCTCTCAATACAACCCCTGTAGAATGTGATGAGGATGGGGGGTGGGAGATGGACTTTCCTCAGCCTTCACAAAAAGTAGAGACGCTGCTGGGCTTTCTTTGCTATGGAGCTTGTGTTAAGGGACCAGGTGAGATTCTCTGTCAGGTGAACACCAAGAAATTTGGTGCTCTTAACAATCTCTACTGAGGAGCCATTGATGTTCAGCGGGGAGTGGTCGCTCCGTGCCCTCCTGAAGTCAACAACCATCTCTTTTGTTTTGTTCACATTCAGAGACAGGTTGTTGGCTCTGCACCAGTCCGTTAGCCGCTGCACCTCCTCTCTGTAAGCTGACTCGTCGTTCTTGCTGATGAGACCCACCACGGTCATGTCATCGGCGAACTTGATGATGTGGTTCGAGCTGTGTGTTGCAGCACAGTCGTGGGTCAGCAGAGTGAACATCAATGGACTGAGCATGCAACCCTGGGGAGCCCCCATGCTCAGTGTGATGGTGTTGGAGATGCTGCTCCCGATCCAGACTGACTGAGATCTCCCGTTCAGGAAGTCTAGGATCCAGTTGCAGAGGGAGGTGTTCAGGCCCAGTAGGCTCAGCTTTCCAATCAGTTTTTGAGGGATGATTGTGTTGAATGCTGAACTGAAGTCTATGAACAGCATCTGAACGTATGTGTCTTTTTTGTCCAGGTGGGTTAGGGCCAGGTGGAGGGTGGTGGCAATATAGGCCAGTTAGTCTGGTTGGGAAGATATTGGAGTCCATTATTAATGATGAGTTTCAGGGTACTTGAAAGATCATTGAAAATAAGTCATAGTCAGCATGGTTTGCTCAAGGGAAAATCTTGGCTGACAAATTTGTTGGAATTCTTTGAAGGATAGACAAAGGAGAATCAGTTGCTCTTGGACTTTCAGAAGACCTTTGATAAGGTGCCACACTTGAGGCTGCTTGACAATCAATCTACACGTCCATGGTATTACAGGAGAGATATCAGCATGGATAAAGCAGTGGCTGACTGGCAGGTGACAAAGAGTGGGAATGCAGGGAGTCTTTTCCAGTTGGCAGCTGGTAACTAGTGGTGTTCCACAAGAGTCTGTGTTGGGACCAATTCTTTCTACATTTTATGTCAATGATTTGGATGATAGAATTGGTAGCTTTGTTGCAATGTGAAGATAGGAAGAGAGGATGGTAGCTTTGAGGAAGTAGAGAGACTACAGAAAGACTTAGCCGGACTAGGTGAATGGGAAAAGAAATGGAGATGGAATACAGTGTTGAGATATGTGTGGTCATGCACTTTGGGAGAGGAAATGAAAGGGCTGACTATTTTTAAATTGAGTGAAAATACAAAAAAACTAAGGTGCAAAGGAACTTAGGAGTCCTTTTGCAGAATTCTCTAAAGGTTAACTTGCAGATTAAGTCTGGTGAGGAAGGTAATTGTGATGTTAGCATTTATTTCAAGAAGACTGAAGCATAAAAGCGATGATGTAATAGTGAGACTTCATAAAGCACTGGAGTATTGTGAGCAGTTGTGGGCCCCTTACCTTAGAAAGGATGTGTTGAAACTGGAGACGGATCAAAGGAGGTTCATGAAAATGATTCCAGGATTGAATGGATTGGCAAATGAGTAGTGCTTGATGCCTTTGGGCCTGTATTCACCAGAATTCAGGAGAATGAGGGGTGACCTTATTGAAATCTATCAAATGGTGACAGGCCATGATTGAGTGGATGGTGAGACTCTTCAATTCGCTATTCATTTCCATTGATGCTGCTTGACTTGCTGGGTTCCTCCAGCATTTTCTATGTGGCTTGCTCTGGTCTTCCAGCATCAGCAGAATGCCTTGTTTTTATGGTTAGAAGGTTAACTGGTCAAATGGATGTAATAAGGCTGTGTGGGCTGTTGGGCTGGAAAGGCCTGTAACCATGTTGTATCACTAAATAAAATAAAATTAGGTCATTCAGTCTGTCAAAACTGATTTGCCATCGGCGACTCATAGTCTTCATTTCATTTTTAAATGCTCTTTTTTATTCATATCCCTCAGTGCCATTTTTTTCAGAATAAACAAACTTTTGCTATCAAATATCTTAATAAAGCTTCATCCAGGAATTTGCATTTTCATCATGTTTAATGTTTCTTTCTTACAGTGGCTTTCATCAAATTTAATTAAGTCTCAAGGTGATGACCCTTGTTCTGAATTAACCCAAATGAGAGAATTACTCCAGCAATTCATTTAACCCTAAAAATAAAAAAAAATACTTTAAAACTAAACTTTCAGAATCACTTTCAGGGACTCTTCATCTCAAGTTCTCAGTATTTATTGCTTATTTATTTTTATTACTGTTTCTTTCTTTTTGTATTTGCACACTGGTTGAATGCCCAAGTTGATGTGGCCCTTCATTGATTCTATTGCGGTTAAGGCAGCACCTTCCAGACCCATGACCACTACCATCTAGAAGCATAAGAACAGCAGATACCTGGGAACACTTGGAAATCCCCCGCCAAGTCACTCACCATCCTGACTTGGAAACACATCGCCATTCCTTCATCGTCGCTGGATGAAAATCATGGAATTCCATCCCTAACAGCACTGTGAGTGTACCTACACCTCAGGGACTGCAGCAGTTCAAGAAGGCAGCTCATCACCACCTTCTCAAGGGCTGCTGGCAATGAATATATATTAAAAACAAATTATTCTGTAGATTTGTTATGCCCAGAAGAAAACAAATCTCAGTTCTGTATATGATGACATACGTGTGTCTTGATAATAAATTTACTTTGAACTTTGAAGATCAGTTTATTAACGGTGAGGAGTTATTTTTGCTTCTATTCTTTCCTATAAGACAGAGGTTATTGGTCATTGTAAGTTGTCGTATGATTAGGTTTGGGTTAAATTGGTGATTGCCGGCAACACAGCTTGAAGGGTTGCAAGGGCCTACCATGCTCTGTATCTCTGAATTGAAAATACACTTGGACTAAGATGTTAACTGTCCTGTCTTATCACCAGTGGGATCATCAGTTGATCTGCCACCTGTTTTCAGGAGTTTCGGGCCGCTTATGATCAAGACTCCCTCGAGGTGGTGGGCCAGCAGTGCTAAAGCACCACCTCCCACTGATGAGCTTAACAACTTGGCATCTGCCTCTATCAGAGTTGTTGGTCACTTCCATCCAACAGATAGTCTACTCTTCAGGTATCTATGCAGCTACTGAAGAGTTTACAAAAGATGGATATACTGTCCAACTATCTGCCCCTCTGGATGTACTTGGTTCACACCCATGATGATCCTCTCTCTGTTGCCTCAGCTACAGCCCTGCTGGTTGACTCGATCTTTCTTCTGGTGAAGCCAAGGTCACGCAGCCTCTTCTGGAAAGTGAACGCAATAAAGTCACGGCACCCTACTTCGAATGGATAGCATGAGACCTTCCACCCTCTGTCTCTGCACTTTGATCTTAATTCTGCATACTTGTGTTAACTTGCGCTCATGGGCTTCATCGATGTTCTCTTCCCAGGGGACTGTGAGTTCACCAATAACCACTTCTCTACTGGTGTCAGACCAGACAATTATATCTGTACGCAATGTGGTGAAAACTATTTGCTCTGGGAAACTGCCTTTCCCATCCAGGTCGGCCTTGACACACCAGTCATTGGCTGAAGAAAGTATGCTTGATCGTGGGCCTGCGCTGTACACCCTTGACTTGGAGCCTTCTTTCACAAATGATATGCAATGTTCTGTGCAGCACGGGGCATGAGATAAGCTGTGCTGCAGTACTCTCTGCTCAACCGCTTCTGTTACAACTTTGAGAATTTGTTATGTCTCCAAGTGTACATGTCACTGGAAAGATTAACTGCATGCACTCAAAATATGTTGAAGTGTTCCCTTCTTACCACAAGCAGCACACCTGTCTGTCTTATCTTCATACCAGGTGCTGAGGTTGGCAGGTGTTGGGAGCAGGTTGTACGCTGCTCTGCATAGAAAAGAAATGCGGAGCGGTTCCATCTGCAACAGAACATTCCAAAATAGATGTCGTTGTTCAACACTTTCCCACTAGGTCCAAGCCCCTTGTTTGGCCAGGCCAGCTGTTTTAGCTAACCTCTTCTCCTCTTCTACCTCTCGTATTTCTTGCATTACAAGCTCACGGCGCTCTTTACCTGTAGAAGATGACCACCACTTGTGGGTTGCCCATCCAAGTCCCTGGTGACCTAGCTGGGCAGTCCCAACTATCTCCTTGTGCTTCAATCTAGACTTTACCTCTTCAACTGCTGCCTGGGCTGACCACTTCCTGCCTGATCTCACATCCGGCTGGGTGTTCTTGATGACAGGGTCTTTTGAGTCTCGAAGCATCAAGAATGATCCTACCTTGGCTACCTTGACCTCTTCAACAAGGGATTGCACTGGGATGGTAAGCTTTGTCTGGTTACTGTGGATTGCAATATTAGTGAGGCTGCTCGGTACTCCAAGCCACTTCTTCACATACTTGTTGATCTTCCGTTCCATTGCCTCAACATGGGACGTTGCCACTTCATAGACAGTTAGTGGCCACATTATCCCTAGCATCAGTCCGTACTACAAGCACAACTTTAACTTGCCAGGGAAGCCACACTTGTCGATAGACATCGGACCTCTGCTGATCTGTTCTCTTGTCTCTTGAACCCTCTTGGTGTCTCTCAGCTCCTCTGTGTACCATTACCTGTGGCTCTTAACTGGCTGGTCCTGAATGGATGGAATCTCCTCTCCACAAAGGGTGAAATGGAAGTCAACCAGCTTTCCTCTCCTAAGAACAAGGCCCCTTGACTTCTTGGTCTTGAACATCATCTTCTCCAATCCATTAGCTCTGAGTCTAGATAGAACACTTTTCACTGCCTCCGTGCTAGGACCCAAAAGGGTGAGATTGTCCATGAACGCTCGTATTGGTGGCGACTCCCCTCTGCCATCAAGTGTTACACCTGGTCCCACTGATTCTGCAGCCCTCACAATGACCTGCATGGCTAACACAAAAAGGATGGGTGAAATCGCACATCCTGTTGGGATTCCAACATCCAAGCTCTGCCACCTAGTTGCAAACTGCTGAGTGGAAAACTTCAGCCGGAAACCGTTGTACTACCATACAACAAAGTTCCTCACCTTAGCAGGAATCCAAAGGAATTCCATCACAAACTCAATCGGGGCATGGGGAGCAAAACCATACACATTTACAAGATCAAGCCAAACTACAGCCAGATTTCTTCTCAACCTCTTCGACTCCTGGATGGTATGCCACATCATACAAGTGTGTTCAAGGCATCCCAGGAAGCCTGGTATTCCTGCCTTCTGCACAGATGTATTTACCAATCCATTCTCTATCACAAATGAAGATATCCTAAATAAATTAGTTAATTAATTAATTAAGAAACAAACCAAAAAACGTACAATTGACTGAATGTGGAAGATTAAGAGAGAGGTGCTGAGGAGATTTACTAGGACTCTGCCTGGATTAGAGAGCATCTCTTATGAGGATAAGTTGAGTGAGCTAGGAGTTTTCCTGTTAGAGTGAAGGAGGGTAAGAGGTGACTTGACAGAGATGTACAAGATAATAAGAAACATAGATCGAGTGGACGGTCAGAGACATTTTCCCAGTGTGGAAATGGCTAATACAAGGGGACAGTAATGTTAAGGTGATTGGAGGAAAGTATAAGAGGGATGTCAAAGGTAAGTTTTTTACACAGAGCGTGATGGAACACACTACCAGAGTGGTGGTAGAGACAGATACATTAGGGCAGGTGTTATCACCCTTTTATATGCCATGGACCAATGCCATTAAGAAAGGGTCCTTGTACATCAGGTTGTGAACCCCTGCATTAGCAACATTTAAGAAATTCTTAGATGGATGAAAGAAATATGAAGGGCTATGGAGAAGGAAAGGGTTATATTGAACACAGAGTAGATTAAGTTGTCCCACAACATCATGGGCTGAAGGGACTGTAGAGCGCTCTACTGTTCTATGTTCTATGTTCCTACTGATGTAGTCACTGACACAGATACGTACACTTAACTGCAGTAGATTATCTCGCGTCTATCTTGCCTCGTAACTTACTTTTAAGAAGTATCTTATTATGAGTTATCTAGCATAAGTTCTCATTTATTTCTGAGAAGGTGTCGATATTTCCAGTTGATATATCGGTTAGCAGAACACTATTACAGCTCAGGGCGTTGGAATTTGAAGTTCAAGTCTGAAAGCAGTTTGTATGACCCTCCTGTGACTGCTTGGGTTTCCTCTGGGTGTTCTAGTTTCCTCCCGCATTCAGTTATTAAGTTAATTATTGGTCATTTTAAATTGTCCTATGATTAGCCTAGGGTTAAATACAGTAGGCAGGTTGCTGGACAGTGCAGCTCATTGGGCCAGAAGGGACGTTCTGTGCAGTGTCTCCAAATAAATAAATAGATAAAAACCATACAGTGCTTTGTAACGCTCATTCGATCAGTCATATCAGCTTCTCAGTTTCAGTCTGTGCTCTTGATGGCCAATACCGTCTGAGAGCACAAGACCAAAATGCTCCCTTTCACTAATCTATCACCATCTTTCTTGCCTACTTCAAAGTTCAAGTTTCAAAGAACATTTATTATTAAGGTACGCATATGTCACCACATACAACCCTGAGATTAAATTTTTGGAGACATTCACAGTAAATATAAAGGAACACAACAGAATCAATGCAAAACTGCACAAATAAGACACACAAACAACAAATGTGCAAAAGACAGCAAACTGTGCAAATACTAAAAGAAATAATAATAATAATAATAATAATAATAATAATAATAATAATAATAATAATAATAATAATAATAATAATAATAATAATAATAATAATAATAATAAATAAGCAATAAATATTTAGTGGTGAACTAGAATAGTTGCCTGGGGGAAGAAACCTTTAATAGAGTTCAGCATACAATGTTACTGATGTAATGAAATGCCAGTGCTTGGAAAAGGAGGAGATGGAGGGCCCATGCATTGGTGTCTCCTCATTCGATCATTGTACTGAGCATCTGGAGTCTGCTTAACTCTTGCTTTAGGATTTGGTTTCCATCTCCTCAAGTATCCCAGGATCCTCTGTGTGAGAACATGAGATGAAGATAAGTTCAGTGATGGGGCAAGTGAAATTCATTCAAGAGCCTGATGGTTGAGGGGTAATAACTGTTCCTGAATCTGGTGGTACGAGTCCTGAGGCTCCTGTACCTCCTGACCGATAGCAACGGCGAGAAGAGAGCACGGCCTGGATGGTGGGGGTCCTTGATGATGAATGATGCTTTTCTGCGACAGTGCTCTGTGTAAATGCACTTAATCCTAATACATGGAGACTGATTGAACCAGGAGGTCTGTGTGACTTCAAACCCATTAATTTGTCCATTTCAAATTTTCTTTTGATACTAATCCTTATTAGAGCTTCCCTTCACAAAGTCCAACCAGACCTCCACCATTGTCACTTTTTCGATAGCGAGCTTGAAGGAAAATGTTCTTTAGTTTGCTTCATCATGGCATTATCCTCTGTTATTATTACACCAAATCAGCTTTTAGTAAGTCTTATACCTACTTCACCACTCGCTTTTACTTAATGTACTTATATAAAAAAATCTCTATTGTTCCTTTTAATAACATCGGTCCCTTTTCCATACTCCTTCATCTCTTTCATTACTCTTCTCTTGTATTCTTCCTTTGTTACGTGCAATAATCCTTGCAGTTCTCATTCTTGCCTCTATTCTTTGTCCCTGCATAAGCCTTTCCCTTCAGTTTAATACCAGCCCTAACCATTTTCATGGACACGGCTGTAGTACCAAAGTGCCCCCTCTGCTTTTCATAGACCAGTTTTAAGATCCACTAATTACTTTCTTGAATAGATTCACAGTCAGACAATAGAATTGCAACCGACTCACTTCCTTGCAGTCGCATTCTTCCTCATTCCTTCAAAATTAAACTTCAGTCGACAACTTTAGAAACCTCCCTTTCAAACTTCTTAGTGGAACCAGCAGTGAATACATTTGGTAGGTGATTACAACTGAATAGAACTTTATTATCATTGCGTGAGACAACGAGATTGTGATGCTACTCCAGTCTGTGCAAAACAGATATTTACGTGCATGGTTTATTTTTTTTAAATCCCATATTTACATGCAACAGGTGACTTTGAAAGTCTATTACCCCTGCTGACGCATTAGCTGCCAACAGCAGCTTGCTAGAGTCCTCTACCCTGGGCCAGTGGCTTCCACTTTCATCACACAACTTTGTATATTTTCTAGGCCAAGATACTTCCTCCCCCGGGGATGGGGTCCTTTCAGCTTTTGTTGGTGTTTCAGGACTTCTGGGTTTTTATTGGATGGGGTTGCTAACACCATGGCCAACCCTCTTCCTTTCACAGCGGGATTTGGTATAATCCATGGCAGAGTTAATATCATAGTATACCATGCACTTTATTCTTTGACTTGGATTGCTTTCACTGTTTAATCTATCCCAATACCGCTGAACTCCTTCCACCTCCTACATTTCTTCTACTTTTCTCATAAATGCAGTTTGTTCTGCGCGTATAACGTACAGTTATCTGGCTTCTTACAGATCTAATTTGAGAACGATATATGACCCTGAGCTTGTCCTTTTGGAACTAATGAGATAGGTATGGGCTTCAGGACTTGGTGGTGTATTTGTTCATCTCATTGCTATCTGCTGATGACATTCTACACATTATTCAAAGCTGGTGTGATAAACACAAAGTAACATTCACTCTCCACAAATGTAAAAGGCCATTTTCAAAGCCCAGGTTACCATTTCGCCTTAACATTTAACATTTAGATCATCATAATATTGTGATCACCATTACTCAGAGGACATGACCCTCAACCTACACGATTCTGCTTTGGAAAGGTCATCAGTGCTGGGTCATGTTCCTAACATTTAGTTAATCAAAATTTGAAGTTCAAAGTCAGTTTATGTCACTATATACTATTTGTTCTCTTGTAGAACAAGAACTACAATAGAATCAACGAAGAACTGCACTCACACGACTGACAAACAAACAACGAGCAAAAGAAAACAAACAGTGCGAATACAAACAATCAGAAAAAAGCAAAGAGATCATAATCCTGTGATCGCCATTAACTTAAGGACAAAGAAGGGCAAAATCTTCAGCCTGCACTATAGTGATTTGGGAAGGTAAGACCCATGTTCATTATTGCTGGGTCAAGATCCTGGAGTCTGTTGGTGGCTAAGTGACCTTGTAGCAATTCAAGAATCTAGCTCTCTCCATCCTACAGCGAACTGAGAATCAGGCTCACAGACATTGTGCTTCAACGTCCCCTGTGAGCTCACCGAGATTCATAGACCCCAGTCCTTGGCATTGACCCCAGGAAGCTGCTAATCATTGAACACTAAGCCCCAAACTATGGACTCATTGATGACAAGACCCTAGGCCACAAACTCCGGACTCACCAATTAGTGAATCCAGGGAGGCCTTGGATCTCGTTCCTCCTGTCTACATGGAACTCTGACTCTGAAACCCACCATCAGTCCTCCAAAATAATTAAAAACAAAGCTAAAAAGTAACAGAATCTGAGCCACTACTCAACAGAATTCTCAGTTTGGTACTATCTTGGACAAATAACATATGGAATTGGTTTATTATTGGCACAAGTACTGAGGCACAGGAAAAGACCTGTCTTGCATACTGTTCATATAGATCAATACAGTGTATTGTGAGAGTACAAGGTAAAACAATAACAGAATGCAGAATAAAGTGCAACAGCTACAGAGAAAGTGCGACACAGGTGAACAATAAAGTGTAAGATCATTATGTGGTTGATTGTAAGGATGAGAATTGATCTGATTGTACGAGGGAACCATTCAATATTCTTACTGTCTATCAGTTGAATAGAAGTAGTCCTTCAGCTTGGCAGCACATGCTTTCTGGCTTTTGTCTTTTCAAGATGAATTGTTTGTCCATCTGTTGTGTGTAATTTTTCATTGATTATCAGAATCAGAATCAGGTTTAATATCACCAGCATGTGATGTGAGATTTGTTAACTTAGCAACAGCAGTTCAATGCAATACATAATCTAACAGAGAGAGAGAAAAAATAACAGAGAGAGAGAGAAGGGCGCTGAGTAGGCTACGGTCAATTATGGAAAACCCTGAACATCCTCTACATAGCACCATCCAGAGACAGAGAAGCAGTTTCAGCGACAGGTTACTATCGATGCAATGCTCCTCAGACAGGATGAAGAGGTCAATACTCCCCAATGCCATTAGGCTTTACAATTCTACTGCCAGGACTTAAGAACTTTTTAAAAGCTATTATTAATGCTTTTTGAGATAGTGATTTAGATGCATATCATATTTTTTACTGAGTTAAGTATTGTATGTAATTAGTTTTGCTACAACAAGTGTATGGGACATTGGAAAAAAAGTTGAATTTCCCCATGGGGATGAATAAAGTATCTATCTATCTATCTATCTATCTATCTATCTATCTAATAAATAAACAGGCAAATCAATTACAGTAAACGCATATTGAATAGATTTTTTAAAAAGAAATACTGTATATTAAAAGAAGTGAGTTAGTGTCCAAAGGTTCAATGTCCATTCAGGAATCGGATGGCAGAGGGGAAGAAGCTGTTCCTGAATCGCTGAGTGTGTGTCTTCAGGCTCCTGTACCTCCTCCCTGATGGCAGAGGGGAAGAAGCTGTTCCTGAATCGCTGAGTGTGTGCCTTCAGGCTTCTGTATCTCCTACCTGATGGTAACAGTGAGAAAAGGGCATGCCTTGGGTGCTGGAGGTCTTTAATAACGGACGCTGTCTTTCTGAGGCACCGCTCCCTAAAGATCTCCTGGGTACTTTGTAGGCTAGTACCCAAGATGGAGCTGGCTAGATTTACAACCTTCTGCAGCTTCTTTCAGTCCTGTGCAGTAGCCCCTCCATACCAGACAGTGATGCAGCCTGTCAGAATGCTCTCTATGGTATAACTATAGAAGTTTTTGAGTGTATTTGTTGACATGCCAAATCTCTTCAAACTCCTAATAAAGTATAGCTGCTGTCTTGCCTTCTTTATAACTACATCGATATGTTGGGACCAGGTTAGATCCTCAGAAATCTTGAAACCCAGTAACTTGAAACTGCTCACTCTCTCCACTTCTGATCCCTCTATGAGGATTGGTATGTGTTCCTTCGTCTTACCCTTCCTGAAGTCCACAATCAGCTCTTTTGTCTTACTGACGTTGAGTGCCAGGTTGTTGCTGTGGCACCATTCCACTAGTTGGCATATCTCACTCCTGTACACCCTCTCGTCACCACCTGAGATTCTACCAACAATGGTTGTATCATCAGCAGATTTATAGATGGTATTTGATCTATGTTTAGCCACACAGTTATGGGTATATAGAGAGAAGAGCAGTGGGCTAAGCACACACCCCTGAGGTGCACCAGTGTTTGTCAGTGAGGAGGAAATGTTATCACCAATCCGCACAGACTGTGTTCTTCTGGTTAGGAAATCAAGGATGCAATTGCAGAGGGAGGTACAGAGGCCCAGGTTCAGCAACTTCTCAATCAGGATTGTGAGAATGATGGTATCAGATGCTGAGCTATAGACAATGGACAGCATCCTGACGTAGGTGTTTGTGTTGTCCAAGTAGTCTAAACCTCTGTGGAGAGCCATTGAGATTGCATCTGCCATTAACATATTGTGTCAATAGGCAATTTGCAATGGGTCCAGGTCCTTGCTGGGGCAGGAGTTCAGTTTAGTCATGACCAACCTCTCAAAGCATTTCATCACTGTAGATGTTAGTGCTACTGGGCAACAGTCATTAAGGCAACTCACATTATTCTTCTTAGGCACTGGTATAATTGTTGCCTTTTTGAAGCAAGTGGGAACTTCTGCCCATAGTAGTGAGAGGTTGAAAATGTCCTTGAATACTGCTGCTAGTTGGTTGGCACAGGTTTTCAGAGCCTTACCAGATACTCCATCGGGACCTTCCACCTTGCGAGAGTTCAGTCTCTTTAAAGACAGCCTAACATTGGCCTCTGAGACAGAGATCACAGGGTCATCAGGTGCAGCAGGGATCTTCACAGCTGTGGTTGAGTTCTCCCTTTCAAAGTGGGCATAGAAGGCATTGAGTTCATCTGGTAGTGAAGCATTGCTGCCATTCATGCTATTGGGTTTGCTTCGTAGGAAGTAATGTCTTGCAAGCCCTGCCAGAGGTGCCATGCATCTGATGCCACCTCCAACCTCGTACGAAATTGTCTCTTCGCAATCTGAAATAGCCCTCTGCAAATCATACCTGGTTTTCTGGTACAGGCCTGGGTCACCAGACTTGAATGCCACAGATCTAGCCTTCAGCAGATGACATACCTCCTGGTTCATCCACGGATTTTGGTTTGGGAATGTACAGTAAGTCTTTGTGGGCACACACTCATCCACACAGGTTTTAATGAAGTCAGTAACAACTGCAGCATACTCATCCAGTTTCAAAGATGAATCCCTGGGTACAGTCCAGTCCACTGATTCAAAGTAGTGTTCTATGTGAGTTGCTCTGGATTTCCAGCATTTGCAGATCTCTTGTGTTTCTAGTCTATGTGATATGCAAGCCCTGGCAGTACAATATGGAGAGCAAACTGTTGCCCATGCAGCAGATTCCCTTCTCCAAGTGGCTGGTGAACCCAAAGGGATGGTCGAGACCGCTACAGATTGGTACCAGCAGTATCGCAGAAGTTGCCAGTCAGCATTGTACTCAATATCGCACTGCCTTGGCGACTCTAGAGCCAGGTTTTTCCTTGTGGTTTACACCTGAAGCCTTCTCCATGAGTAGGTATAGCAACAAGGTAGCCGAGGTTTCCTTTTCCCGGATAAGCTGCCAATCAACTCCATCTGCCTGAAGAGACTGGATTTAAGGCGTAGTAGCACGCGTACGCCCCATCTCCTGTCAGTAGAAACGGTTCCACTGAGCTTAGCAGCTAGGCCACATGTGAAGGCTTTTGGTAATTCAGTAATATTTGAATAATATTGTAAATATATTGTCTGATGAAGCATTTCTGTTTTGTTAAATAACTCCTTATAGTTTATATGTAAAAATACGGGAATGGCATACATCAACTTGAACATTAAAAGGCAAGCAGGAAGGAGCTTAAGAATGGAATTAGGAGAGTCAGAAGGGGCCATAAGAAGGCCTTGGCAAGCAGGATTAAGGGAAACCCCAAGACATTCTACAAATATGTGAAGAGCAACTGTGAGAGAATAGGACCAATCAAGTGTGACAGTAGAAAAGTGTGTATGGAACTGGAAGAAATAGCAGAGGTACTTAATGAGTACTTTGCTTCAGTATTCACTACGGAAAAGGGTCTTGGTGGTTGTAGGGATGACTTACAGTGGACTGAAAAGCTTGAACATGTAGATATTAAGGAAGAGGATATGCTGGAGCTTTTGGAAAGCATCAAGTTGGATAAGTCACCGGGACCGGACGAGATGTACCCCAGGCTACTGTGGGAGGCCAGGGAGGAGATTGCTGAGCCTCTGGTGATGATCTTCGCATCATCAATAGGGATGGGAGTGGTTTTGGAGGATTGGAGGGCTGCGGATGTTGTTCCCTTATTCAAGAAAGTGTGTAGAGATAGCCCAGGAAATTATAAAACATTGAGTCTCACTTCAGTGGTTGCTAAGTTGATGGAGAAGATCCTGAGAGGCAGGATTTATGAACATTTGGAGAGGCATAATATAATTAGGAATAGCTTGCATGGCTTTGTCAAAGGCAGGTCGTGTCTAATGAAGCTGATTGAATTTTCTGAGGAAGTGATTGAACACATTGATGAAGGTAGAGCAGTACATGTAGTGTATATGGATTTCAGCAAGGCATTTGACAAGGTACCCCATGCAAGGCTTATTGAGAAAGTAAGGAGGCATGGGATCCAAGGGGACATTGCTTTCTGGATCCAGAACTGGCTTGCCCACAGAAGGCAAAGAGTGGTTGTGGAGAGGTCATATTCCGCATGGAGACTGGTGACCAGTGGTGTGCCTCAGGGATCTGTTCTGGGACCCTCACTCTTCGTGAATTTTATAAATGACCTGGATGAGGAAGTGGAGGGATGGGTTAGTAAATTTGCCAATGATACAAAGGTTGGGGGTGGTGTGGATAGTGTGGAGTCCTGTCAGAGGTTACAGCAGGACATTGATAGGAAGCAAAACTGGGTTGAGAAGTGGCAGATAGAGTTCAACACAGATAAGTGTGAGGTGTTCATTTTGGTAGGTCAAATATGATGGCAGAATATAGTATTAATGGTAAGAATCTTGGCAGTGTGGAGGGTCAGAGGGATCTTGGGGTCCGAGTCCATAGGATATTCAAGACTGCTGCGCAGGTTGACTCTGTGGTTAAGAAGGCATACGGTGCATTGGCCTTCATCAATCGTGGGATTGAGTTTAGGAGCCAAGAGGTAATGCTGCAGCTATATAGGACCGTGGTCAGACCACAATTGGAGTTCTGTGCTCAGTTCTGGGCGCCTCACTACAGGAAGGATGTGGAAACCATGAAAAGTGTGCAGAGGAGATTTACAAGGATGTTGCCTGGATTGGGGAGCATGCCTTACGAGAATAGGTTGAGTGAACTTGGCCTTTTCTCCTTGGAGTGACAGAGGATGAGAGGTGACCTGATAGAGGTGTATAAGATGATGAGAGACATTAATCATGTGGATAATCAGAGGCTTTTTTCCAGGGCTGAAATGGCTAGCACGAGAGGGCACAGTTTTAAGGTGCTTGGAAGCTGGTACAGAGGAGGTGTCAGGTAAGTTTTTTTATGCAGAGAGTGGTGAGTGCGTGGAATGGGCTGCTGGCAATGGTGGTGGAGGCAGATATAGAAACATAGAAAACCTATAGCACAATACAGGCTCTTCGGCCCACAAAGTTCTGCCCAACATTCCCTACTTTAGAAATTACTAGGCTTACTCATAGCCCACTATTTTTCTAAGCTCCATGTACATATCCAAAAGTTTCTTAAAAGACCCTATCTTATCCATCTCTACCACCATTGCCGGCAGCCCATTCCACGCACTGACCACTCTCTGCGTAAAAAAACTTAAACCCTGACATCTGCTCTGTACCTACTCCCCAGCACCTTAAACCTGTGTCCTATTGTGGCAACCATTTCAGCCCTTGGAAAAAGCCTCTAACTATCCACATGATCAATGCCTCTCATCATCTTATACACCTCTATCAGGTCACCTCTCATCCTCCATTGCTCCAAGGAGAAAAGGCCGACTTTACTCAACCTATTCTCATAAGGCATGCTCCCCAATCCACACAATATCCTTGTAAATCTCCTCTGCACCCTTTCTATGGCTTCCACATCCTTCCTGTAGTGAGGTGACCAGAACTGAGCACAGTACTCCAAGTGGGGTCTGACCAGGGTCCTATTACCTCAACATTACCTCTCGGTTCCTAAGTTCAATTTCATGATTAATGAAGGCCAGTGCACCATATGCCTTCTTGACCACAGAGACAACTTGCGCAGCTGCTTTGAGTGTCCTATGGACTTGGACCCCAAGATCCCTCTGATCCTCCACACTGCCAAGAGTCTTACCATTAATACTATATTCTGCCATCATATCTGACCTACCAAAATGAACCACCTCACACTTATCTGGGTTGAACTCCATCTGCCACTTCTCAGCCCAGTTTTGCATCATATCAATGCCCCACTGTAAACTCTGACAGCCCTCCATACTGTCCACAACACCTCCAACCTTTGCGTCATCAGCAAACTTACTAACCCATCCCTCCACTTGCTCATCCAGGTCATTAATAAAAATCACGAAGAGTAAGGGTTCCAGAACAGATCCCTGAGGCACACCACTGGTCACCGACCTCCATGTAGAATATGACCCGTCTTCAACCACTCTTTGCCTTCTGTGGGCAAGCCTGTTCTGGATCCACAAAGCAATGTCCCCTTGGATCCCACGCCTCCTTACTTTCTCAGTAAGCCTTGCATGGGTACCTTGTCAAATACCTTGCTGAAATCCATATACACTACATCTACTGCTCTTCTTTCATCAATGTGTTTAGTCACATCCTCAAAAAATTGTGTGGATAGTCAGAGGCTTTTTCACAGAGCTGAAATGGCTAGCACGAGAGGGCACAGTTTTAATGTGCTTGGAATTATGTACTGAGGAGATGTCAGGGCTAAGGTTTTTAATCAGAGAGTGGTGAGTGTGTGGAATGGGCTGCCAGTGACAGTGGTTGAGGTGGATACAATAGGTCTTTTAAGAGACTCCTGGACAGGTACACGGAGTTCAGAAAAATAGAGGTCTACGGGTAAAGCCTAGGTAATTTCTAAGGTAAGGACATGTTCGGCACAGCTTTGTGGACCAAAGGGCCTGTTTTGTGCTGTAGGTTTTCTATGTTTTATGTTTCTGTATGCTGGTGATATTAAACGTGATTCTGATTTTAGTGACCAGGATTTAACTGTGAGGAGGCAGGAGATGTTCCTACCCTCTGTCACCTGTCAAATATTTTCACACCTCCTTAGAGTCTAATTCAGCTCTGAGGCAGAAACTGTCAGTGTTCGTCACTATGGCTGAAGTTGTAACCGAGAAAAATATCGCTGACCCCTGCATTGTTTAGTTTTGTCATCTGGCACTTCTGAAAAGCTTGCCTTTCACCGCAGTTTACCGAAGTCCCAGAAATGCACAGGCCTGGACTGAAGTTGTGAGCCCTACCTGGTCTTCAATGACCCGTGTGGGTGCTGCCACGCTCCACTTCAAGAAACCTATCGTGGCTCACTGCGTAACAGAAGCTTCAGTCATGCTGACGTGGTTGACTGATTTCTCATACTCTGAATCTGTCAAAGAACTATGTAGAAAATAATGAGATAGATGCAAGTATCTATCATTGCACAAGCCTTATGCCACCTTTGAGCTATTTAACAGATGATCAAGATGACAAACCAGCTGATTGCAGACAGCCAGTCATGGAGAAAATGACCTAAGCTTGACACTTGATCTGAATGGAAAAGTAATTGGCAATCTTTGTAAATAATATTTTTTCTAGTTTCAATTGACATCTTCCATTCTGTTTTGAATACTTTCTTCCTCACTTACGGTGTGATATTTTCACTGAAATGTCACTGAAACCAAAGAGAAAATGATATTTGTTAGGTTTTTTTGCTGCTCTAACGGATCTTAAACAACACACAAAAAAGTCTCAAGACAAAATCTAAGATCTAAAAGTAGCATTATTAGTCACATGAAATGTGTTGTTTCTATCAAATCAATTCAGCGTAATTGTGCTGGGGGTATCCTGCACATTTTGCCACACTTCCAACGCAACTTAGCAGGCCCACAACTCACTAGCCCAAACCGGATGATTTTGGGATGTGGGAGGAAACCGGAGCACCCAGAGGAAAGGCAAGGCAAGATAAGTTTATTGTCATTATACATGTATCTAGAAATTAGACGTTTCCCCGAACCAGGGTATAAAGCCCAGTAGTGCACATAACAGACATAACACAAGACAAGTTATGAAGGTAAGGATAAAATCTACAGGTGAATCACACATAAATAACAAAATGAAGTGCATTAATATTAAATATTGTAAGGAATGGAACAGATTAACCAGTGACACTTGAATGCGGCCAGGATTTCAGAATCCTAATGCCATGGAGGAAGAAGCTGTTTCTCATCCTGACTGTTCTTGTTTTTATGCATCACAGCCTCTTGCCTGATGGTAGAAAGTCAAAGCTATGCAGTCACAGGGAGAACGAACAAACTACAGTGGTGGGAATCAAGCCAGGATATTACAGCTGGCACGTTGAAAAGTGTTGCACCAATTGCTACACTACCTTGATACCTTAAGGCAGACTATTCAAGACTATTCAATGCTTCCTGACATAAAGATGCCCTTATACCTCTTGGCACTGCCATTACAACTCTAAGTTCTTTGCTAAGACTGAAATGTGTTGACATCCACCATCCCTCTCTAGACAGTTTGCTTGATGGTAACAATTCCACTGTGAGGGTATGAAAGCCTTCACTGTCTCCATCAGAATAGTCCAGGGGTCCTCTGCTGTCTGATCCCAGTGTGATTTTGTGTGAAAGGCTTAATGTATGAGGCCCTGTATTTGCTGGAGCTTAAAAGAATGAGGGGAGGGGGGAATCTCATTAAAACCTATCAAATGTTGAAAGATAGAGAGGATGTTTCCTATCGTGAGGGAGTCTAGGACCAGAGGGCACAGCCTCTGAGGGACATCGATTTAGAACAGCAATGAGGAGGGATTTCTTTAGCCAGGCGGTGGTGAATCTGTGAAATTCATCGCCACAGACAGCTGTGGAGGCCAGGCCATTGGGTAAGCTTAAAGTGGAGGTTGATGGATTCTTGACTAGTAAAGGCATCAAAGGTTATGGGGAGAAGGCAGGAGATTGGGACTGAGAGGGATAATGGATAATGGTGGAGCAGGCTCAATGGGCCAAAAGGCATAATTCTGCTTCCATGTCGTATAGTCTTATCTGATTAACTGTACTGGCTACTGTCAATTGTAACAGAGAATTCTCCTGTTAGTTTATCTGCAAATACACTTTTAAATATTTATCTAATTTGCATATGACCCCGACTACATTAAGATATGGCTGCTATTTATAATTGTGCTCTCTGATGTACTTGTCCCAAGCAGCAGTTTATTGATATTTTCCTGAGTAACACTGTTCACTGCGTGGCTTCATCATGAATTAGTATTTTGCTGTGTATTATAACCCTAAATTCAGTAAGCCACATACAGCTCAATGCTGGAATTCTTGCTTCTCAGTCACAAGCACTGTCTGTTCTCTCAGGTAGAAAGGAAAGAAAGATTTATCTATTTACCTATCTATTGATTGATTGATAGAGATACAGCATGAAATAGACCCATTTTGGCCCTTCAAGCCACTCCACCCAGCAATCCCCTGATTTAATCCTAGCCCAATCACAGGACAATTTACAATAACCAACAAACTGGTATGTCTTTGGACTGTGGGAGGAAACCAGAGCATCTGGAGGAAACCTATGTGATCACAGAGAGTGCATAGAAACTCCTTAAAGGCAGTGGCGGGAATTGAACCTGCATTGCGTGTATTATAACGCGTTGTGCTAACCACCAAGCTACCGTGCCAAAATTCCTTCCATGATTTGAAAAGACTCTGAAAGAGCTCAGAGTTTGACAGACAGACAGACAGTCAGACAGACATACTTTATTGATCCCAAGGGAAATTGGGTTTCGTTACAACGGCACCAACCAAGAATAGTGAAGAAATATAGCAATATAAAACCATAAACAATTAAATAATAAGTTAATCATTCCAAGTGGAAATAAGTCCAGGACCAGCCTATTGGCACAGGGTGTCTGACACTCTGAAGGAGGAGTTTGATGGCCACAGGTAGGAATGACTTCCTATAACGCTCAGTGTTACATCTCGGTGAAATGAGTCTCTGGCTGAATGTACTATAGCCGCAGGGGATTGTTCCCTATACTTCTCACTAATTATCCGGCCATTAATTTAGGAGCTTGTTGCATTAAATTAACTGTCCATTGTCTCCATTACAGTAATAATCACAAAGCAATAAAATTATTCAGTGGTACCTTCAGCATCTGTGATTCCAGTGAAACATCTCCGATTTTTAGTCCTTCCACATTTGCTTTGACATCCTTTTCTATTATTCTTGCATTAACATAATTATCTACATCATTTTGAATAAAGTGAATGCAATTTGCAGTTTACTTAAATCTTAACACAAACATTTAACAATTATAACAAATAACTACAAAAAAATATGAACATGAGGAAATCTGCGGATTCTGGAAATCCAGATTAACGCACACACAATATGGTGGAGGAAATCAGCAGATCAGGCAGCATCTATGGAAATGAACATACAGTCCACGTTTTGGTCTGAGACCTTTCTTTTGGCCTGTAAAGAAAGGGGGAAGATGGCAGAACAAGAAGGTGGGGAGAGGGGAAGGTGGATCGCTAGAAGATGATAGGTGACACCAAGTGAATGGGAAAGGTTAAGGGCTGGCGAGGAAGGAATCTGATAGGTGAGGCAAGTGGACCATAGTAGAAAGGGAAGAAGAAGGAGATCCAGTGGGAAGTGTTAGGCAGGCAAGAAGAGGTGAGAAGCCAGAATGGAGAATAGAAGAAAAGAGAAGGGCGAGGGATTTTTTTTACCAGAAGGAGAAATCAATATTCATGCCATCAAGTTGGAGGTTACCCAGACAGAATATAAGGTGTTGCTCTTCCACCCTGAGGTTGGCTTCATCTTGGCAAGAGAGGAGGCCACAGACTGACATGCCATAACTGGAGTGGGAATGGGAATTAAAGTATTTGACCATTAGGAACTTAGTGGATGGTGCAGAGGTGCTTGATGAAGTGGTCCTCCAATTTATGACAGATCTCACCAATATATTTGGCAGAGTATTGAAAGGCATGAACTCAATGGCTAGAGTATCGGTTTAGATAACCAATGAAGGGGCTTCACCCAAAAAGTCGAATCATTATTTTTTTCCATAAATGTTACTGGACCTGCTGAGTTCCTCCAGCATTTTGTGTTTGTTACTCTGGATTTCCAGCATCTGCAGAATCTCTTGTGCTTCTGTTTTTGTTACTCTTTAGCCTCCTTGATCACCTTGATTTTTTGAAATCCAAGTCCTAAAGCAAGCTTCTCCCAAGTCTTTTTCATTTTTCAGACTTTGCTAGAAATCCATCCACCACTTTTATCCTTTAAGCAAGTATCACAGAATCTTTTTTAATCACAGATGAACTCTTCCTGCTCTAAATAATCTAAGATATTTTTTCTTATCATGGATGAGCTCTTCCTGCTCTGAATAATCCAAGAGTTGTTTTTTTTTATTATGGATAAACTCTGTGGATGAGTTCTACCTGCTCCATCAACATACACAAAATGCTGGTGGAACACAGCAGGCCAGGCAGCATTTATAGGGAGCAGCGCTGTCGATGTTTCAGGCCGAGACCCTTCATCAGGACTAACTGAAAGGAAAGATAGTAAGAGATTTGAAAGTAGGAGGGGGAGGGGAAAATGCGAAATGATAGGAGAAGACCGGAGGGGGTGGGGTGAAGCTGAGAGCCAGACAGGTGATTGGCAAAAGGGATACAGAGCTAGAGAAAGGAAAGGATCATGGGATGGGAGGCCTATGGAGAAAGAAAGGGGGAGGGGAGCACCAGTAGGAGATGGAGAACAGGCAGAGTGATGGGCAGAGAGAGAAAAAAAACTAAATATATCAGGGATGGAGTAAAAAAGGGAGGGGCATTAACAGAAGTTAGAGAAGTCAATGTTCATGCCATCAGGTTGGAGGCTACCCAACCGGTATATAAGGTGTTGTTCTTCCAACCTGAGTGTGGCTTCATCTTGACAGTAGAGGAGGCCACGGATAGACATATCAGAATGGGAATGGGACGTGGAATTAAAATGTGTGGCCACTGGGAGATCCTGCTTTCTCTGGCGGACAGAGCATAGGTGTTCAGCGAAATGGTCTCCCAGTCTGCGTCGAGTCTCACCAATATATAAAAGGCCACACCGGGAGCACCGGACGCAGTATACCACACCAGCCGACTCAGAAGTGAAGTGTCGCCTCACCTGGAAGGACTATCTGGGGCCCTGAATGGTGGTGAGGGAGGAAGTGTAAGGGCAAGTTGGGGCCCTGAATGGTGGTGAGGGAGGAAGTGTAAGGGCAAGTTGGGGCCCTGAATGGTGGTGAGGGAGGAAGTGTAAGGGCAAGTTGGGGCCCTGAATGGTGGTGAGGGAGGAAGTGTAAGGGCAAGTTGGGGCCCTGAATGGTGGTGAGGGAGGAAGTGTAAGGGCAGGTGTAGCACTGCCCACCACAGACTCGTAGACCATTCTCAGCATCGTCCGGCAGATGTTAAAGATGTTAAACTGATTGCCAGGTAATCACAGTCATGATCTGTGTTCTCTTTAAACTTTATGTTTGGGTCTTTGGTTGCTTGTTTACCCTAGCGCATATATGTCAAACTCAAGGCCCGCGGGCCAAATCCGGCCCGCGGTGGAATTATCTTTGGCCCGCGAGATAATATCTAACTACTATTAAAGCTGGCCCCAGTAATCGAAGCGCCTATGGCGTATGATATGGCTAATGCTGAGTTTATTCAGGTACAGGTTTTCAGGGTTTTTAGTGTTTATTCGGCAGTCTTCTTCATAAGAAACGGAATTTGTAAAGTGAAACACTTTGTAGTTATAGCAGAGACTGAGACACATGAGAGCAGGCTAAAAAAACGGAGGCAACGAAAGCTGCGTTCGCACGCGTCCGACTGATCCGGCCCGCATGAAGCTGCATTTTGCTCAATCCGGCCCGTGACCTAAAATGAGTTTGACACCCCTGCCCTAGCGTGTGTCTTCATCTTGTTTCAAACTCTGGTTTCTGTCCCATAGTTTGCAGTCCAGATTCCAGCACTGTGTCCATTTCTAATGTTTATGTGAATTTTACATCTTCCTCACCGGCTGTTTGTGGTTTCCATCAGATTCACTGACCAAACATTTTTCAGGTTTTTGAGAATCAGCATCTTTCCATCTGGTGTCGCCTCTGTCATTGCTGGCCACATCTTACCTATTATCAAAGATCACATCTGTCCGAACTCTCTGTCTCATCGACAAGGGTGACACGGGGTGTAGTGCTTCACAATGCTAACAATCAATGATCAGGGTTCAATTTCCACCGATTGAGATTGCATGTTCCCCCGTGACTATATGAGTTTCCTCTGGGTGCTCCAGATCCCTCCCACATTCCAACAACATACATATTAAGGTTAGTAAATTGGGTGCATGCTATGTTGGCACCGGAAGCATGGCAACACTTGCCGGATGCTCCCAGCACATCCTCAAACTGTGTTGGTTATTGACGCGAAATTACATATTTCATTCTATTTTTCGATGTTTCAATGTACATGTAACATATAAAACTAATTGAGTCTAATCTAATCTAATAATTCAGAATTCTGATATAGTTGCTGGGTGAGCAAAGTTCCACCCAGAGGGTGCAGCTGGATGTAGGCAATATGCTAACTTTAGAACAATTATTTCATAAGACCATAAGACATAGGAGCAGAATTAGGCCATTCGGCCTATCGAGTCTGCTCTGTCATTCCACCATGGCTCATATATTATCCTTTTCAACCCCATTCTTCTGATTTCTCTCTGTAACCTTTGATGGCCTGTCTAATCAAGAACCTATCAACCTCAGCTTTAACTATACTCATTGACTTACATACCACAGTGTGACATAGTTTTGAGATTACCACCCTCAACTATGGCACTTCAAAAATTAGGAGATTCACTGCGTGTTTCGATGTTTCTATGTACATGTGATAAATAGAGCTAATCTCTTAATCTCAATAAGTACCATTAAACCTTGTCAAGTTTGTGTGTCACTGGCTTTGAAAATACCATGCAAGATGCACTCAGTGGCCACTTTATTAGGTACACCTGTACACCTGCTCATTGATGCAAATACCTAATCAGCCAATCACGTGGCAACAGCTCAATGCATAAAAACACATGCAGACATGATCCTGAGGTTCAGTTCAAACATCAGGATGGGAGAGAAACGTGATCCAAGTGACTTTGTCCATGGAATGATGGTGGAGCTAGACACAGAGTATCTCAGAAACTGCTGATCTCCCGGGACTTTCCTGTTCAACAGTCTCTGGAGTTTACAGAGAATGGTGCAAAAAAACAAAAAAACATCCAGTGAGCAGCAGTTCTGTAGTTGAAAACACCTTGTTAATGAGAGAGGTTGGAGGAGAATGGCCAGACTGGTTCAAGCTGACAGGAAGGTAAATGTAACTCAAATAACCACAGGTTACAACAGTGGTGTTCAGAAGAGCATTTCTGAATGCACAACATGTTGAACTTTAAAATGGATGGGCTACAGCAGCAGAAGATCACAAACACACACTCGCCTCTTTGTTAGGTACAGGAGGTAGTAAGTAAAGTGGCCACTGAATGTGCAATAATGTGATTAAACCTCCTTTGAAATAGTCCGGCATGCCATTCCGTTGCATCAATTCATTAACTATTCTGAAACACATCTGCCCACTCTAAAGAAACAGGCTTGTGTGTGGCTCCTGTTTGATACTTGTCTCAGCCCCTGCCTGCCTTGTTTCTGGTTGGGAGCTACAATTGAGTCTTTGAATAAACATTCAGTAGTTTTGGCTTGCTTAAATGCTACAGATGTTTCCTGGTAATCATGGGTACAGGCAGACAGCCTGCAGAGTCACCACTCTTAGAGAAAATAAAACCCGACAAGCCAAGGCCTTCCAATAAAAACTTTAATCAAGTTATTAGAAGCAAAAAAAAAACCTGACCTAATTTGATTCCAGGAACAGATTTACATGGGTTTTACACCAACTAAAAAAACCAGAACACAAGAGATTCTGCAGATGCTGGAAATTCAGAGCAACACACACAAAATGCTGATGGAACTCAGCAGGTCAGGCAGCATCTATAGAGAAGAATAAACAGTTGACATTTCAGCCAAGACCCTTCATCAGGACTGGATAGGAAGGGGGAAGATGCCAGAATAAGTAGATGGGGGTAGGGGAAGGAGTACAATCTGGTAGGTGATAGTTGAATCTGAGTGAGGGGGTAAGAGGGTGGGTGGGGGAAGGGGGAATGAAGTGAAAATCTGGGAGGTGGTAGGTGGAGGAGGTAAAGGGCTGAAGAAGAAGGAATCTGATAAAAGGTTCAAAGTTTAAAGTACATTTATCATTAAAGTACTTTTTTATTACCATATACTACCCCCAGATTCACTTTCTTGTAGGCATTCACTGTAAAACAAAGAGCTACAACAGAATCACTGAAAAATTCACACAAAGACTGACAAACAACCAATGCAAAAAGGAAGACAAACTGCAAATACAAGAAAGGAACAAGCAAATAAATAAATAAATAAATAGCAGAAAAAGCATGGGTTGCAGGGTCCTGGAAAGTGAGTCTGTAGGCTGCGGAATCAGTTCTTTGTTGTTCAGAGGAGAGTGGACCATGGGAGAAAGGAAAAGAGGAGGGGAACCAGCGGTCAGGTGGGGAGAAGAGAAGGAGTGAAAGGGTGACCAGAATGGAAAAAAAAGGACGGAAGGAGAAAAATTACTGGAAGAAGTAAGTAGGGGTTCTGATGGAGGAGCTATTCTGTCCTCGCTCGAGAGTTTCCCCGTTTTCTTAAGCTAGGCAGACAGATAAACGCCAGTCCTGGTGTAGTTCTAGTTTGAAGGCAGTTTTATGATTCACCAATGTGTTACTGTATGTGAGGAGCCTAATAAAAGGATGGTACATCTTGACATTCTCACAAAAGGTAGATTCAAATATTGACTGAAGTTCCTCAAATTTCTAAATGAAAATGTGGAAGCGATATAAAATGGCTGACCTGATAATGAAAGCTAATTGTTCAACAATGTGATGATTAATAAGTATTCAGCAACTATTGTGAACTTACAGGTAAGCAGTGAGATCTAGTAATTAGAAATAAGATAATAACCCAAATCAGGGAGGACGTAACAGGAGCATTTACACTAGATGTCCTGGATCAGTTTATTTGCCTATTCATTGGAGTAGTGACGGACTGCATGGCACAGTGGTGATATTGAACGTCTTTGCCAAAGGAGGTGTGAGGTGCTCCTTCCCTCCGCTAGCCTGCAGGTCACCCTTGGGCAAGGTGTAACACCTGCTTAGCCCCCGATCAGGGTCATATAAATCCATGGGAGCAGGTGGTATGAACAGGTCGTATGAACAGCTGGTGCAGATCACAAGTCCTGGTTATGTAGACAACCTCTGAAGAGTATTGATAATGGCTGGTGTCACTTGTCTTGTAAAGACACTGTCCAGAAGCAGGCAATGGCAAACCACGTCTGTAGAAAAATTTGCCAAGAGCAATCACGGTCATGGAAAAAGAGAAGAATAAACTCAGTAAAAACACAAAATGCTGGCAGAACTCAGCAGGCCAGGCAGCATCTATGGGAGGAAGTAGTGACGACGTTTCGGGCCAAAACCCTTCATCAGGAGCCAGAATAAACTCAGCTCAGATTAAAGACAGGTAGAGACCATGATCGGCCACATCACCCGACACAGTGCATAATAATGATGATGGGTAACACCCATGCAAAATGAGAAAGATCTGCTGAAATGCAATGCAATTAGAGAGCAGTCTTTAGAAACGCCCTTTCGAGCTGGGAGCTGGAATAGTAAGACAGAGGAGGAATGAGTGAACAAGGAATGAAGCTTGGCTCACCTACTGCTCTCTCTGTCCCTTTAGTGTTTTTGTGACACTTCTCAGGAAAAATCCAATATTCTTGCAGTCAGGACAAGTGACCAGAGAACATGACAGTGTAGCAGTTAGCGTAATGTCATTACAGCGCCAGTGTCACGGGTTCAATTCCCACCACTGCCTGTAAAAACTTTGTGTGTTCTCCATGTGACTGCGGGGGTTTCCTCCCACAGTCCAGAGCCATGCAGGTTAGTAGATTAATTGGTATAACAGGGTGTCTGGTCAGGTTAATAGGTTAATTGGTCACATGGGTATAACAGGGTGCCTGGTCAGGTTAATAGGTTAATTGGTCACATGGGTGTAACAGGGTGCCTGGTCAGGTTAATAGGTTAATTGGTCACATGGGTGTAACAGGGTGTCATGGTCTTGTTGGGCTGTGAGGGTCTGCTGCATCTCTAAATAAAGGTGGTCAAAATGGCACCTGTGTACAACACTCCTTCAGTCGACGTCTTCTGGATAGATCATGAAACCATATATTTCATTTATTTTATCTTTTACATTTGAATGTGATTTTGGGACTGTATGAGCCTGTGATTCTGCAGTTTGGCTATCGTTTGGATGTTTCAGTCTTTGAGAGGATTCCAGGAGACAGAGGCAGTGTGTGTGAACCTCGCAGTGAGCAGATTGTGGGAGCGGGCACGAGCCAGTGTTCAACTCTGTTTCACCAATTAAAACTTCTATTGTTCACCGAATAAAACAATAAGGGAGATTGAAACATCAAGTCAAATACGGAAGGTGAGCATTGGCTGCCTGGCTCTCTGTTACCAGAGAGGAGCGACGGCCTTTTTAACACTCTGTTACCGGAGAGAGGAGCGACGGCCTTTTTAACACTGGGGGCCCGGTCTATTACCAGAAGGAGGAGACTGCCTTTTTAACACTGGGGGATCACTCTGTTACCAGGGGAGAGGGGAGACTGCCGTTTTATCGCTGGGGGTTCGCTCTATTACCAGAGAGGGGAGACTGCCGTTTTATCACTGGGGGATCAGTCTGTTACCAGAGAGGGGAGACTGCCGTTTTATCACTGGGGGATCACTCTGTTACCAGAGAGGGGAGACTGCCGTTTTATCACTGGGGGATCACTCTATTACCAGGGGAGAGGGGAGACTGTTGTTTTATCGCTGGGGGATTACTCTGTTACCAGAGAGGGGAGACTGCCCTTTTATCGCTGGGGGATCACTCTGTTACCGGAGAGGGGAGACTGTCGTTTTATCACTGGGGGATTTCTCTGTTACCAGAGAGGGGAGACTGTCGTTTTATCGCTGGGGGATCAGTCTGTTACCAGGGGAGAGGGAAGACTGCCCTTCTATCGCTGGGGGATCGCTCTGTTACCGGAGAGGAGAGACTGTTGTTTTATCACTGGGGGATTACTCTGTTACCAGAGAGGGGAGACTGCCTTTTGATCTCTGTGGGATCAGTCTGTTACCAGGGGAGAGGGAAGACTGCCCTTCTATCGCTGGGGGATCGCTCTGCTGCTGGAGAGAGAGACTGCCTTTTGATCTCTGTGGGATCGCTCTGCTGCCAGAAAGGGAAAGGCCTGCCATTGTGTCTGGAGAATGTCACCCAGGTTTTTCTGCATTCTGGATATGGACTTGGACTGCACAGTTTTTTCAGTCTTACAGTTTTTTATATTCTGTGTTTTGCACCCGATTTTCCTCATTTTTTGTGTGCAGGGGAGGGGGATTTTGGGGTGGATATATCTGTTCCATTTTTGTTCATGTTTTTGTGCTGGGCGGAGGGATTTGGAGATTGCTGCCATTCTATTCTGGTTTTGTGGCCAGCTGGAGGAGAAGAATTTCAGAGCTGGATATTTTGATCCAGGACAAGAGGGCACAACTTCAGGGTTGAAGGACATCCATTTAGAACAGAGAAACGGAGAAATTACTTCAGTCAGAGGGTGGTAAATCTGTGGAATTTGTTGCCACAAGCAGCTGTGGAAGCCAAGTCACTGGGTGTATTTAAGGCAGAGATAGATAGGTTCTTGGTTAGCCAGGGCATCAAAGGGTATGGGGAGAAGGCAAAGGAGTGGGGATGACTGGAAGAATTGGATCAGCAATGATTGAATAGCAGAGCAGACTCAACGGGTTGAATGGCCTACTTCTGCTCCTATACCTTATGGTCATATGGTCTTAAATGAACCTTTGAAATAAATATTTCCTTCCTATATACCAAGGGTGCCACCTCCCGTGTCACATTAATTTTCTCACACCACTTGGTAGACATTTACTTAAGATCATAAGACATAAGGAGGAGAGTTAGGCATGGAGCTAGCAACCCCATCCCATAAAAACCATAAATCCATAAAGACACAGGAGCAGAGTTAGGCAACTCAGCCCATTGAGACTGCTCTGTCATTCCTTCATGGCTGATTTATCATCCCTCTCAACCCCATTCTTCTGTCTTCTCCTTGTAATCTTTGAAACCCTGACTAATCAAGAACCTATGAACTTCCACCTTAAATATACTGAATGCCTTGGTTTCCACAGCCATGTGTGGCAATGAATTCCACAGATTCACCCCCCTCTGGCTAAATAAATTCCTCCTCACCTCCGTTCAAGATGGATGTCCTTCTATTCTGACGCTACACCCTCTGGTCCTAGATGCCCCCACTAGAGGAAACATCCTCTCCACATCTACTCTGTGTAGGATTTTCAATATCCGATAGGTTTTAGTGATATACCCCCTCGTTCTTCTAAACTCCAGCAAGCAGAGACCCGGAACCATCAAATGCTCTTCATGCATTAATTCCTCTTTCATTCCCAGGATCATTGTTATTTTCCAACAGCTGACTCTTCTGTCCGAAGGAATTCCCCACCTGAACCACTTTCTGCTGTACAGGAAGGCATACACAGGGCTCAGTGAACAACACAAGGGCCGGAAAGACATTGTTGACCTATCAAATTAACAACTGAACTTTTACAGTGCCACCATGAGATTTCTGTGAAGGATGATAGCCAAATGCCAAGAGATTCCCAACCACATCACACACATTTAATCTTAGCTTCTGTTCTATTTTACAGCAGGTGAACCATTGCAGTGCAAATCAAATTAGAAAAATGATGAAAAGAACAATGGAAATGGCTTTTGGACTCAAGATTACCCAGGAGTTTTTGCCACCTGTTCTTTTGTCTCGACCATTTTACATGACAAAGGTGTGATGGCATAGCAAGCAACCACTCTGTTCAAAACATGATCTACAGTCCACGCAGCAGTGGGACTTCGTTATTCTTTTTTATGAATAATGGGCCAGCACAGAACTCTTTTGTTGGTATTCATCTCAAGGCTTCTGTGAGTGTTCTGAAGACTGTTGCAAAAATACTAGGATAGCAGAAGTGACAGTTTAGAGCTGACAACTTGTGGGGCAGGATGGTTGCATTGTGGTTATACAGTAATAGAGTCACAGAAAAGTACAGCACAGAAACAGGCCCTTCAGCCCATCTAGTGCATGCACAACCATTTAAGATGCCTACTACCATCAAGCTGCACTGGGACCATAACTCGCTATACCCTAATTCAGTTTAACATTGAAAGCGAGCTTGCATACACTACTGAGCGCAACACATACAGCAGCAGCTGTAAGATTGGGGTTTAATTCCTGCTGCTGTCTGGAAGGAGTTTGTACGTTCTCCCCTTGACTGTGTGGCTTTCCTCTGGGTGCTCTGGTTTCCTCCCACAGTTCAAGTACAGACAGGTTAGTACGCTGTGGGCATGCTATGTTGGTGCTGGAAGTGTGTCAAGATGGGCAGGCTACCCCCAGCGCATCTGCAGACAGTGATGGTGGTTGATGAATTTCACTGTATGTTTCAATGTACATGTGACTAATAAAGCTAACTTTTCAGAAACAAGAGAAAATCTGCATATGCTGGAGATCCAAGAAACACACATAAAATGCTGGAGGAACTCAGCAGGCCAGGCAGCGTCTATGGAAAAAAGGTAAACAGTCAATGTTTCAGGCCGAGACCTTGCTGCAGGACTTCATCAGGAAAGCTAATTTTTTGTCGTTTTTAAATCTTCCACTGATGCTCCCTTACCCACTGAATGTTTCTAGAAATTTCTGTTCTTATTACAATTATCATCGATTATCTTCTTCTGCAATGGAGGATTCAACAGAACAGGATCAATTGTTTGTTAATTCTCCTTTTTAACCCCTGCATAGCTGAAGTGTTCAAATTCAGCGAAGACCATTAAAGTGCATTACTCTAAGACAGATACTGTGGTTAAAATGAATAACACGTAGCAGATTGCAAACAAGACCACCAATACATTGTATATGTAAAGCAGGTCTGCAGAGATCCAGTTTCAGAACCTGACCAGGTGAGGCAGTTTGAAAATGCAGAGCTTGCTAAGGGTGACATGTTCAGGCATTATTCAGTTCCTATTGTAACATTGTATGTTGCATTTGTTAGTCCGATATTTCCAATGTAAATTCTACAGACGTATGTACACTGTCTATATAAACATGTCATACAGTGCTGTCTCGTGTTTTTATTTATTTATTGAGATACAACATGGTGTCAGCCCTTCCGGCCCTTTGAGCAGTGCCGGCCAGTGATCCCGGAATTAATCCACGCCTAATCGCGGGACACCTTACAATGACAATTAACCTACTAACTGGTACATCTTTGAACTGTGGGAGGAAACCCTAGCTCTTGGAGGAAACCTATGTGATCTAGGGGAGAACGTACAAACGCCTTACAGGCAATGGCGGGAATTGAACTCAGATCATTGGACTGTAAAGAGTTGTGTTAACCACTGCACTACTCTGCCATGTTCTTTCGGAATATTCTATAGAACCATAGAACATTACAGCACAGAAACAGGCCTTTTGGCCCTTCTTGGGTGTGCCAAACCATTTTTCTGCCTAGTCCCACTGACCTGCACCTGGACCATATCCCTCCAAACCCCTCTCATCCATATACCTGTCCAAGTTTTTCCTAAATGTCAAAAGTGAGCCCACATTCACCACTTCATCTGGCAGCTCATTTTACACTCCCACCACTCTCTGTGTGAAGAAGCTCCCCCCATGTTCCCTTTAAATTTTTCCCCCTTCACCCTTAACCTATGACCTCTGTTTTTTTCTCCCCTAGCCTCAGTGAAAAAAGTCTGCTTGCATTCACTCTATCTATACCCATCATAATTTTATACACCTCTATCAAATCACCCCTCATTCTCCTACGCTCCAGGGAATAAAGTCCTAACCTATTCAACCTTTCTCTGTAACTCAGTTTCTCAAGTCCCGGCAATATCCTTCTCTTCACTCTTTCAACTTTATTAATATCCTTCCTGTAATTAGGTGACCAAAATTGCACACAATACTCTAAATTCGGTCTCACCAATGTCTTATACAACCTCGCCATTACATTCCAACTCTTATACTCAACACTTTGATTTATAAAGGCCAATGTACCAAAAGCTCTCTTTACGACCCTACCCACCTGTGACACCACTTTTAGGGAATTACGTATCTGTATCCCAGATCCCTCTGTTCTGCTGCACTCCTCAGTGTCGTACCGGTTACCTTGTATGTTCTACCTTGGTTTGACCTTCCAAAGTGCAATACCTCACATTTGTCCGCATTAAACTCCATCTGCCATTTTTCTGCCCATTCCTCCAACTGGTCCAAATCCCTCTGCAAGCTTTGAAAACCTTCCTCACTGTCCACTACACCTCCAATCTTTGTATCATCAGCAAATTTGCTGATCCAATTTGCCACATTATCATCCAGATCATTGATATAGATGACAAATAACAATGGACCCAGCACTGATCCCTGTGGCACACAATTAGTCACATGCCCCCACTCAGAGAAGCAATCCTCCACTACCACTCTCTGGCTTCTTCCATTGAGCCAATGTCTAATCCAATTTACTACCTCTCCATGTATACCCAGCGACTGAATCTTCCTAACTAACCTCCCATGCGGGACCTTGTCAAAGGCCTTACTGAAGTCCATGTATACAACATCCACTACCTTCCCTTCATCCACGTTCCTGGTAACTTCCTTGAAAAACTCTAATAGATTGGTTAAACATGACCTACCACGCATAAAGCCATGCTGACTTTTTCTAATATGTCACTGTCTATCCAAATACTTGTAGATCCTATCTCTTAGTATTCCTTCCAATAATTTACCTACTACCAATGTCAAACTTACTGGCCTATAATTTCCCGGCTTACTCTTTGAGCCTTTTTTAAACAACAGAACAACATGGGCTATCCTCCAATCCTCCAGCACCTGACCCATGGATGTCGACATTTTAAATATTTCTGCCAGGGCCCCTGCAATTTCAACACTAGTCTCCCTCAAGGTCCGAGAGAATACCCTGTCAGGTCCTGGGGATTTCTCTACTCTGATTGCCTCAAGACAGCAAGCACCTCCTCCTCTTCAATCTGTATAGGTTCCATGACCTCCCTACTTGTTTGCCTTGTTTCCGTAGACTCCATTCCAGTTTCCTTAGTAAATACAGATGCAAAAAACTAATTTAATATTTCTCCCATTTCTTTTGGTTCCATACATAGCCGACCACTCTGATCTTCAAGAGGACCAATTTTATCCCTTACTATCTTTTTGCTCTTAACATACCAGTAGAAGCTCTTAGGATTATCCTTCACCCTGACTGCCAAAGCAATCTGCACTAAGACTATCTGCACATGCCCATTTTAAATGTGAAAATAGAAATCTCTAAATGGAAAAATGTTGTATGGTGCAAACTGGAGTTAGAGAGCAGAAGCAGTACGCTGGTGTCAGTCCCTTCCTGCTTTCAGTCACAATTGGCAGAAGTCCCAACTGACTAAAATCATGGCTTCTGCCATTTCCCAAGGAGAACTAACAGCTTAACTGTGAAATTTAGCCCGAGGTTTTCAATGCGTGATAGGCACAGATATACAAAAAAAAAATCCTAAGCCTCAAAATGATTCCAAAGAGAAAGATATTTAATTTGATTTTTCTACAAAAAAGTAACGGGCAAGTAAGTAAAAGCTAATACTGTACTCGATAAATACACTCAATGGCTACTCTATTAGATACACTCCTGTAACTCCTGTAAAGTGGCCACTGAGTGTATGTTCATGATCTTCTGCTGCTGTAGCCCATCCACTTCAAGGTTCGACATGTGCGTTCAGAGATGCTCTTCTGCACGTTGTAATACACGGTTACTTGAGTTATTGTCACCTTCCTGTCAGCTTGAATCAGACTTGCCATTCTCCTTTGATCTCTCTCATTAATGAGGCATTTTCACCCACAGTTGCTGCTCATTGGATGTTTTTTTTGTACCATTCTCTGTAAATTCTGAAGACTGTTGTGTGTGAAAATTCCAGGAGATCAGTAGTTATTTTAATACTCAAACCACCCCATCTGGCACCAACAATTATTCCAAGGTCAAAGTCATTTAGAAAGCATTTCTTCCCCATTCTCATGTTTAGTCAGAAAAACAACTGGACCTTTTGACCATGTCTGTGTGCTTTTATACATTGAATTGCTGCCACATGATTGGCTGATTAGATATTTGCATTAATGAGCAAGTGTACAGGTGTACCTAACAAAGTGTCACTGAGCATAATTTCTGATTTTCTGTGCTATCATATTATATAAGCTATGACATAAATAATGTCCTTCAAAACCTCAGCTCATCTTAATGAATCAATGACTGAATATACTTAGTTATTCAAATTTTTACGATAAATTCACTTCATTAAATTTTTGAGAATTAAATGTTCATTTGGATAAGATGTCCTGCTGAAAACACAAAAAATGCCTGAGATTCTCATGCTGTGAGCGGACGTTAACCCATGCTGAAACACAGATTACTAACTGGAAAATTCTACAAGTTGCACGTGTTCAGAATATATCGTCTCAGTTTCAGATTCTTTCCAAGTTGTATGATACACACATAGGAGTTAAAAACAAAACTTCCAGGATTGATTATAAACTTAGAATTAAAACTTAGTTGCAGGTATTAAAAGTCAAAAGTGAGCACAGTCCTATATAGAGTGGATGTGGAGAGGATGTTTCCTCTAGTGGGGGAATCTAAGACCAGAGGGCACAACATCAGAAATGAAGGATGTTCCATTAGAACGCTGATGAAGGGGAATCTTTTAAATTAGAGGGCGGTGAATCTGTGGAATTTTTTGCTACAGATGTTTGTGGAAGTTATTGTGTTGTCTGTAAAAGCATTGTCCTGTGTTTTATGCTTGGGACCGAACCACAGTTAATTCTGGTTAGTTTCTCAGACTGCCAATAAAGTGATTCTGATTGGATAATGTTTAAAGTGGAGGTTGATAGGTTTTTGATTAGTCAGGATGTCAAAGGTTACAGGAAAATGCAGGAGAACAGTAGAGTATAAAATTCATGATACATGTGAGTGATGATAAACCTGATTCTGATATGGGTCTCTATTGTGGACTGAGAGTGGGAAAGGGGCAGGGAGAGGGAATCATGGTTGGGAAAGGGGATGGGAGAGGGGAGCAAGTGGGAAGCAGCAGCGAGACAATCTGTAATGATCAATAAACTAATTGTTTGGAATCAAATGACCTTAGAACATAAAACATAGAACAGAACAGTACAGGAACTAGTTTATTGGTCATTACAGAACGTCCCTTTGGTGCTTCCCATTTGGCCCACAATTTTGTGCCAAATCAGCTAAGAAGCAAATTAAAAACACCCACACACTTCTCCCTCCTGCCTACACCATGTCCATGTCCCACCATCCTCCTTATATCCATCTGCCTACCTGAACATCTCTCAAAATCCTCTAATGTATTTGCCTCTACCACCCTACCAGAAAGTGCATTCCAGGCATCCACCACCCTCTGAGTAAAAAAACTTACCCCTCACATTACCCTTGAACCTACCCCCCTCACCTTCAATGCATGCCCTCTGGTATTAAAGACTCTGTCCGCTTTAACAATGCCCCCATTAATCTTGTAAACCTCAATCAGATCTCCCCTCAGCCTTCACGCCTGCTGTCTGCACTTGTGCCTTCCCAGCCCCGGCAGACCTTCTCTGCCACCTGTCCTACTCCCTTCCTGTGACGCTCTACCCTTGCCACTCACATATGCCTAATACTTTTACACAGTACTGTATATCACTTAAGCAGAGTGCAGCTGAACAATGCTTCCAGGCTACTCCAGGCAAAGTATCAAGTCAGGCTCTAATATGCACGGTAGTATCTGAGAGCAAAGATGGCTTCCATTCTGGCTTGAGAGATCATGACGCTGGTGATCTGTTGTACTCTAAGATCACTGGCATTAGGCGGATAAAAAGTAACATTTACCTTTGGCCTTACAAGATCCAGAAATTTTAGTCATTTTTGTGTAAATCACAATAACAACCTTTTCAGCATTTTTTCTCTCCACCAACTTTGCCCCCATGTCGGAATGGTGACCTACTTACCTTACATTTCAGATAAACTATAGAGGACTATTTCTACTGTTCATCACATCAGGGTGTTGAACCACTGTGGATAACTTTACTCACAGTAACCCTGAACTGATCCCACGTACTATTGACTCACTTTCAAGGACCTTTACAACCAAAGCTCCCTCTAATTATTTTTACAGCTGTGCAGGCCAACCATTGGTCTGAGTAGGAAATTCTTTCATGACCTGAAAACTGCACAGCCCTTTAAATGTTTTTTTTTGTAATATGTATGCTAAGAATATTTGCAATGAAAATCACATACTTTTGACTTTATTTATTCATTGAAGAGTATAATAAAAATACAGTACAGCAACAAGAATCTTTCACATTTCGTAAACATTTAAATGTTGATGGTTCTGGCATTCAGTAGGCCGGTGGTTTATTAACAATGAGTTACCGACTTCCATTCTGTGTTTATTGTTACAATTTGTAACAGTGTTGTAACTTGAAACACCGACAATATAAATACATTGAAGCTTTAAAATGTTTCAAAGTAAAGATTGCTGTACTTTTATTATTTGGAAAATCTATAGATTATATTCACTAACAAAAAATTACGATATCAACATAGATTTCAAAATTCTATTAGCATAATATAAAAATTATGTTAACATTACACCAAAGGAATTTCCAGCTGCACAGCAACAAAGGCTATGTGCGTGGGAGCATTTCAGTTACTGTGCACCCGTGCAGCTTCGAGGGAATAGTGCTTACAACTCATGTTCTTGGCATTTTGTTTTATTTTCATAATGGGGTGCCACTGTTGCATAGAAGTTGACGTGATGCTATTACAGCTTGGGACTTTGGAATTCGGAGTTTAAATCTGACACTGTCTGTAAGGAGTTTTTAAGTTCTCCTCATAACTGTGTGGGTTTCCTACCAGGTGCTCCAGTTTCCTCCCACAGTCCAAAGATGTTCGGGTTAGTAGGTAATGTAGTCATAAATTGTCCTGTGATTAGGCAGGGTTAAATTGGTGGGTTGCTGTGTAGTGCAGTTCATTGTGACAAAGGACCTTTTCTGCCCTGTATCTCTAATTTAAATGTAGATACATAAATATTTTTTCTCTTTTGCACATTGGTTGTTTGTCAATGGTTGTGAGCTAGCTGAGTTTACAAGCCTATTCAGCAAGGAAGGGGAGGGAATCAGCTGCTCCTGCCTGTGCAGAAAGCCATTTCAGAGCACAGGATGGTCTCCGATTGGCCAGCAGCCATGCTAAACGTGTACACATTGATTTCCTGAGTGGCCTCCAGCATCCTGTGAAGAACCATGGACAGTTTGCTCTCTATGCTTCAGAACCTGACTGGGCTTTCTATGCTTTGCAAGGAAGATTTTGGTAAATATCTAAATATGCATTTTTTTTTTACTGTCTGTTGGCTATTAACCTTGGGTAGCATCACCTGTTGCAACTATGGCAGAGCTTACAGATGCTATGATGGTATCTTCAGCCACCTCAAAGCCCACAGCTTAGGAGTGGAATTAATTTATCACTGACTATAAGGAACTGCCAAAGAGAAAATAGGAGAATAAGTACTGCAGTAAAAATTACGCTTGTAATTGGTACTCGGATTGCAAATGTCACTTTATAAAAGTCCTACAGACCTTGATAGCTTTTCATTTGCAGGCATCTCATTCTGAGAAAACAAATTAACTGAATCAAGTGGTTGTTAATTGACACTCTAATCCCCAGTAGTGAGCACAACTTCACAAGAAAGCCCTCCCCCTCACTTGCATGGAGTACTACTGTAAGAAAGCTCTCCCCCTCACTTGCATGGAGTACTACTGTAAGAAAGCTCTCCCCCTCACTTGCATGGAGTGCTGCTCGAGGGAAGCACTCGCTCTTGTGTCTATGCACAACTACGTATTGATCAAATAAAAGCACCCTCATGGAAGAGGGCTTTAACAGGGGTATTCAATTTGCAGAGAGAGAAATATGCATGCACAGACAAAAGATCAATATGTAGTGCTAAGGTGGGGGATCTTTGCTCTAAAAGAAATAGATCCATACATTGCACTTCCTCCCCCTTTAGATTAATGCAACATTAAATTATATGTACAAAACATTCAATTTCCCTTTCATAAATCCATATTCCAAATAAACATGCATTCACAATAACAGTCCATAACAACTTCACAGTTGTAAAGATTCAGTCTTTTGTGTGCCACTCAGTTTCTTTCAGGAAAGCGCCTCTGCACCTGTGGAGCAGGAACTGGTTTGGTAGGTGTCTTGTCAATGACAGCATTCTTGTCATATGTCTGGACTTGTGGAACGGCATTGGGTTTGATAGATGTCTTGTCCAAGACAACGTCCTCGGTTTCCTGTGTCTCATTGCTATCAGTGACATGATCATCACTGAGAATTAAGTCCAGAGAATGTAGTACGTCTGTCTTGTTGGATGCACTTGACTCAGGTGTGTTCTTCAGCTGAGCATCCAGTATCTGGTCCAAATGATATCTCCATGTCTGATCTCCAACATCCACTGTGGTCCATTTCTTGTAGCTATCCTACCAGGTGTCCACTTGTCTTCTCGGTAATCATGCGTTGGGATGTCCTGTCCAATCTCGAAGCTCCTTGCTCTTCGCTTGGCAACTGGCTGAACTGTTTATTCTGCACTTCCCTCTGTAGATCTGGTTTCAGGGGGTCTATGCAAGATCTCAGATTCTTGTTCGTGAACAGCATTGCAGTTGCTTGATTTGTCATTGCGTGAACAGAGTTTCGATACACAAAAAGGAAGTTGCCCACCTTGTGATGTAGAGAAATGTTCTTCTTGTCCATTGCTTTAATGGACTTCTTGAATGTTTGGATAAACCTTTCTGCTAATCCATTCGTTGCTGGGGGTGGGGGGGAGGTGAGGAGCTGACTTAAAATGTCTAAGGCCATTTTGTTCATGAAGAGTCAGAATTCTTCTGACATGTATTGTGGTCTGTTGTCACTCAAATTTGTTCTGGTAGGCCATTTCTAGTGGAGGTATCCCCATAGCAGAGACAGTCTTTGCTGAGGTTGTTGACTTCATTGGTGTAACCTCCAGCCCCTTTGAATGAGCATCCACAGCAATCAGAAACATGGAATCCATGTCAATAGGATTCAGCAAAGTCAATAGGTACTCTCTGCCAAGGTGACAACAGCCTCTTGCATGGGTGTATCGATGCCTGTGGGGGTGTATTTTGAACTTATTGGCATCTGGAACAGCTTTTGGCCAAGTCTGTTCTGTTTATCTGTTCCCCGCCACCACACGTAGCTCTGGGTGAAACTCTTCATCTTGGCAGTACCCAAGTGTCTCTCATGCAGATTTTCCAACACTCTGGCGCGCAGTTTAGAAGGAACCACAACACGAGATCCACACATCAGCATTCTTTGACATAGCGACGGTTGGTTTAATCTCACTGAGAACTTGGGAAACGTAAGGTTACCGTGAGCTGCCCATCCTTGAATGGTGATTTCTCAGACTTTCGACAAGTTGGGTCATTCCTGGTTTCCCTTTATATTTCGGAATTCCTTACAGGTAGTTGGCCCACCAATGTGGTGTGGAACACTTCTGCTGGGTCACAATATGAAGACTTCACTTCTTCAGTTGCCAACAGCGGAAGACATGACAAGCCATCAGCGTTGCTGTGTTGTTTGGTACCCTTGAATTCTATGTCATAAGTGAGCTCCCAGGAACAGTGCCCAACATTGTAACCGAGTAGCAGTCATCACTGGAATTCCTTTCCTGGGATTGAAAATGGACACAAGGGGCTGGTGATCTGTCACTAGTGTAAACTTTTGTCCGTAGAGGTGCTGGTGGAACTTCATTATTCCCCATACTAGACTAAAGGCCTCTCGGTTGACCTGTGCATAGTTGAATTCTGATCCATCATTCATGATATGTAACAAAATGCCGTAAGGAGATGAATCACACAACAGTCAGTTGGGCAGGGATGGGTATAATGGGTCAGCAGTTCATCGGATGTTAATAGTCTATTTTTGTTTCCTTGAATGTTTTTCACGTCTTTCTGACCATTTCCACTTTGCTCTTATTACAAACAAGAGAAAATCTGCAGATGCTGAAAATCCAAGCAACACACACAAAATGCTGCAGGAACTCAGCAGGCCAGGCAGCATCTATGGAAAAGACTGCAGTCAATGTTTTGGGCCAAGACCGTTCAGCAGGACTCTGCTGAATGGTCTCAGCTCAAAATGTCACCTGTACACTTTTCCATAGATGCTGCCTGGCCTGCTGAGTTCCTCCAGCATTTTGTGTATGTTGTACACTTTGTTCTTGTCTGTAACAGTCATTCAATAGATGCAGAAATGTTTGGGACAAACTATTGAGAGTATTTTACAAGGTCCAAGTATGACCTGAGTTGAGATACATTTTCCAGTTTGGTTGCCTGGAGCTCTGCTTCAATCTTCTCTGGTGACTTATGTAAGCCTTGCTTGTCAATGACATGCCCACAATATGAGATCTCATTCTTGACACACTCACATTTCTCTTTCTGTGTGCAGACCATACTCTCAGCCTGGTGAGCACTTTACCAGGGTTCTCGAGGTGCTCTTCATCAGTCTTGCCAGTCACGATGATGTCATCAAGGTAACATTGTGTTCCTGGGATATCTTGCAGCACTTGGCCCATTGCTCTTTGCCAAATTGCTGAAGCTGATGCGATGCCAACAACGAGACAATTATACTGGAACAGTCCCTTGCGAGAGCTGATTGCGAGGAACTTCCTGGCTGACTTAATCTCCAATTATAGATAGACTTGTGACAAGTCAATCTTTGAAAACCTCTCCTCGCCTGCCAATGATGCAAAAATGTCTTCTATTCATGGTAGGGATTACTGCACAGTACACAGCACTGGGTTGATGCTCACCTTGAAATTCCTACATATGCGAATGGCTCCAGCCTTCCCTTTCTTAATCACTGGGGCAATGCATTGAGTGCTGTCACAAGAAAGCAGCGTGCACGATCAAGGACTCCAATCAGCCAGGCCATGATCTCTTCTCGATAATACCATCGGGCAGGAGGCACCACCCAGTGAGTTGGTTCCAGTGACCGCCGTTACAGAGAATACCTGTCGTTCCTCTGCCCCTGGCTCTGAAAGCACAGTGCCTGCCACAATTAACTTGAACAAGGCTTAATGGTTCTAGTTAAGATAAACTTGCAAAAAACCCTAGAAGCTCAAAGCTCTACGGCAAGCCACAGGCTCATGACATTCGGCGACACAGGAGCGTAGTGGTAAGCACAGCACTTTAGAATACAGGCAACCCGGGTTCAGTTCGTACTGTTGTCTATAAGGAGTTTGTTTGTTGGCCCTGTGACTGCATAAGTTTCCTCCAGGTGCTCCGGTTTCCTCCTACAGTCCAAAAATGTACCGGTTGGTAGGTGAGTTGGTTATTGCAAATAGTCCTGTGATTAGGCTAGTTTTATATTAAGGATACCTGGTGGTGCAGCTTGAATGGCCAGGAGGGCCTGTTCCACACCCAATCTCAATAAATAAAAAATAAGCCATCAGGCTTCTGAACAGGGGTGGATAACTTCACTCACCTCAACACTGCACTGAATCCACAACCTACAGCCTCACTTTCTCAGCATCAAACTTACTGTCCTGACCAACACACCACAGCAAATTCCATAGGACCATATGACAAAGGAGCAGAATTAGGCCATTTTGGCCATCAAGTCCACTCTGTCATTCCATCATGGCTGATTTATTACCCCTTTCAACTTTGTTCTCCTGCGTTTTCCACGTAACCTGACTAAACAAGAATTTATCAACCTCTGCTTTAAATATACCCAATGATTTCATCTCCACAGGAGTCTGTGTTCATAGATTCACCACCCTCTGGCTAAAGAAATTTCTGCTCAGAATTTCTTCCTTCCTAATTCGTATAAATGTATATGGTCATAGATCTTCTCCTTGATTTTAGAATGAATGATTTTCCTATTTCACAAATGAAGAATTCCAAATGAAGACAGGCTTTTAACCTGGGATGCACCTGCCATTTCTGAGACAAGCCATTTTGTTTTTATGAAGGTGAGCCCACTAAAAATCAAAACTTTCTGAAGCTCTGGTCAATAATATGAGATTACTTAAATTCGCCGAAGTGTGAACAAATCTGAATTTCGCTGACCCAAGTTGGAAAAGCTGCCACATTGGCACAGCTTAGGGAGTACCCATTGGGTGTTGAAAGCATTTACATGTTAACTTTATATTGTTAAATATAAATCAAGCCCTTTGAGAAAACAGTTTGTATTGATTAACTGTAAAATGCCATCAGATATCTGAATGGATAATGAACTTTTGAACAACCTCAGCATTTTCCCTCTCTTTTTGCACTACTTATTTAGTTTAACTTTTCTTTGTATATGCAGTACTGTGCAAAAGTCTTAGGCATATATATGTATGTACTGCTGCCCCCCAAAAAATTAATTTCATGACATATGTGAGTGATGATAAGCCTGATTCTGATATGGGTCTCTATTGTGGACCGAGAGTGGGGCGGGGGCAGGGAGAGGGGAATCATGGTTGGGAAAAGGGGAAGGGAGAGGAGAGGGAGAAGGATGGACCAGAGAGACATTCTGTAATAATCAATAAACCAATTGTTTGGAATCAAATGACATTGCCTTGTGTCTCAGGACTGGTTGTGCCTGCATCTGCACTACCCCATGCCCTGACACTCCTTTTCTGCTACCTATCCCTCATCCCTCTCCTGGCACTCCCCCCTCGCTATTCCCAACATCCTTTGCTACTGCCAGATTCACAAACTTGGTTTCTGGTCCACATTGACAAATACACCCTAGCAATATATACAATAGCAATATATACAATAGGTGCCCAAGACTTTTGCACAGTTTGTGCTTCTTATTGTAATTTATAGTTTTTTAATATTATGTATTTGCTGCTGCAAAACAACAAATTTCATAACAAAAACACAAAATGCTGGCAGAACTCAGCAGGCCAGACAGCATCTATGGGAGGAGGGAGGAACTGACTACCTCTTCCCATAGATGCTGTCTGGCCAGCTGAGTTCTGTCAGCATTTTGCGTTTTTATTTATTTCCAGCATCTGCAGATTCACTTGTGTTGCCTTTAAATTTCATAACAGATGTTAGTGATATTAAATCTGATTCTGATTCTGAAATGTAGACCTTCTGGACTATTTTTTTTTAAATTTCATATTAGCCGGGGCTGATCTGAATTATTGAATTGTTTTGCTCATCTGGGTGATTTCACGTTAGGCTTTAGTATTATGCCCTTCATTTGCATGTCGTCTATTGATTATTTGTTGTATCACTTTATCCAGTATTAATAATCTGTGTTCAATGTGATATTCAACCCATTTGTGTTCAAGGTGCAGGTTAGTTCAAGGGTCTCGGCCCAAACTGTTGGCTCTTTATTCTTCTCCATAGCTGCTGGGTTCCTCCAGCATTTTGTTTTTGTGTTGCTCTGCATTTCCAACATATGTAGAATCTCTGCAATTTCAATGATCAATTCGAGATTCAACTTTATTTATCACGTGTAAGATTCAAAGCCTCATTTATTATCAAAGTATTTACTCTGTATAGAAAGAACTCTGGGATTCATCTTCTCCAGACAGTCACAAAACTAAGAAGACCATGGAAGATGTTCAAAGAGGAACATTAACTGCCCCTCACACTCAAATAGAAACAAAACACACAACCAGAAACATGATCATCAAGTCCCCCCCCATTGCACAAAAGGCAAGAAGAACATCAATCCCCCCCCCATGCAGGAAAACCAATTGTGCAAATGACAAGAACATCAAACCCCAAAGCCCCTGCACAAAAACAAACAAACAAGTTCCACCAAATGGCAACAAGTGAACACAGAGTATAAAAAGTGCACAGAAGTGAACCACTCAGCGAAATGCATCGTCTGTACTAACAACCAACACACCTGAGAGAGTGTTGAGGGCAACCCGCCAGTGTTGCCATATGTTCCAGTGCCAACATACTGCAGCATGCCCACAATGCTCACAACACACAACACAACAAACAGCAAAACAAGTCCTGCTTCTCCCATAGACAGTCCTTTAATCACAGGACAGTCCTCCAGACTCAGATTGAGCCTGTAGACATTGAACTTCAATTTCCCCAGCAGACTCACAGAGATATTCAGACTCATTTTCAGATTCAGGATGCCCTATAAAAATACTTGTGTTACGTACACCTTCTACCTTTCAAAGTAGATACTCTGTTTTTACAGCATTCAAAAGCTGATTCGAAGGGTCTGGTCTTGCGTGGTTTGAATTTTCACCACAGTAACGGTACAGGCCAAGTCCGTGGGTAAATTCAAAGTCGAAGTTGATAGATTCCTGATTGGTCAGGGCATTAAGGGAGATGGTGAAAAGGCAGGTGTATTGGGATTTAATGGGATCCGGGATCAACCATGATGAAATGGCGGAGCAGGCTCGATGGACTGAATGGCCTAATCCTGCTCCTATGTTTGTTGGTCTTATGGTCTTATCATACATATAATAATTTTAATATATTGCACTGTAATGCTGCTGTAAAGCAAATTTCACATGTTTTTGCTCTTTCTGCATTATTTAGTTTAATTTTACATATATACGGTAATTCCTATTCTGATTGAAAGCTTGTTTTTTATGTCTTGCACTGTACTGCTGCCAAAACACAACAAATTTCATGATATCCTGTATGCCTGTGATATTATAGGGTGAAGGGGTGAAGATATGTCTCTACCAAAGGAGGTGTAAGGAGCTCTTTCCCTCCATTAGCCTACAGTTCACCCTTGGCCAAGATGTAGCACCTGCTTAGCCCCTGCTCAGGGTCACATGAAGCCTTGGAAGCAGGTGGTGGATGGGCGTATGGTGCAAATCACAAGTCCTGGTTATGCGACCACTGATGCCAGGCAGACAATCTCTGGAGAGTTTCGATAACACTGGACAACAAAGATTTTGCTTCCTGAATACCTTTAGGTGTACCTTATGAATTTTGGGCTACTGATCATGAAAATCGCCATGAAATTTACCTATTATGCACCATTTTTTAATAAACATGCTTATTATTTCAATTCATAATTCAAGTCAATTAAAATGTTGCCTACAATGTAAGCTGGAAAGTTTCCTATCTTGTCCAGGCATCGGTGCGGCTGCTGCATGGTAGGACAGGTTTTTGTAATAATTATTGGGCTCAGGACTGTAAGGATGGAATTTGCTATCATCAGGCACAAAAATTTCTATGAAAGATTTTGATATTTGAGACAGATGCTTCCCAGAATAATTGATGCTAAGATTAAGGAAAGCATTTTTATTGGTCCACAAATCAGACGGGCAATTTGAAGAATTTCTAATGGGACCAGAGAAAATCACATGGAAGGCATTCAAGGAAGTTGTTGAAATTTTTCTCAGCATCTACGGAGCACTGAACTACATGCAGCTGGTTGAAAGCATGCTTCGAGCATATAAAACCACGACATGCAATATGTCATTAAAGATTAATTTTCTGCATTCCCATTTAGACTTTTCCCTGCAAAACTTAGTACTGTTAGTGACAAGCATGGTGAAAGGTTTCACCAGAATATTGCGGTCATGGAGAAAAGATACCAGGGCAACTGGAATCCATCAATGCTGGCAAATTATTGTTGGACTCTTAAGCGAGACGCCTCAGACATTAAGTCCAAATGAAAATCATTACCAAAATATTTTTAACTTAGTTGAACTATTGCAAAGCATCAGCACCATTATGCAATTAAACGCATTACATTCAATAAAAGTAAATTTGTCGTTTCTTCAAATTCCTACGTGATGCAAGTAGTCTGAAATTATGTTTGTGTTCATCTTCAAGCAGTCTATCAAAAACAAAAATAAACGTTCTGAGCAAGCAACACTTTTGAAAAAATTTGTTGTCCAGTGTAAAGGTTGGGGTCACCCGTCTTGTAAAGACACTGCCCAGAAGAAGGCAATGGCAAACCACTTCTGTAGAAACCTTTACCAAAATCAACCATGGTCATGGAAAGACCATAAATCCCCATGTCATACGACATGGCATATAATGATGAAGATGATTGCTGTATAATGCTGCCATAAAACAACAAATTTCATGACATATGCCAGTGATATTAAGCCTGTTTCTGATTCCGATTCCCAATTGTCGTTGGCAGTAATATGCTATTGACACTTCGAGTATTGCCAAATATTTTCTGCTTCAATAGTCTGACTATATAAACCTGGAACTGGTCTAGTTACAGTTTAGAGGAGGAGCAGTGAAGTGTATTCATTATTTCAGTAAAATTTGAGTAATACTGTAAATATATTGTTTGATTAAGTGAATCGGTTACTTGTAAACAAACCAAAATGCTCATTAGAAAGAGGTATCATAGGGTCAGAAAGTGTTTTTGCTTTTATGTTACGAACAGCGTCTGATGGCTCTCGGCCTGTATTCACTAGAACTCAGAAGAGTTAAGGATGACCTTATTGAAACCTATCAAACGGTGAAAGGCCTTGATAGAGTGGATGTGGCAAGAATGTTTCTTATGGTGGAAGAGTGTGAGACCAGAGGACACAGCCTCAGAGTAAGGGGCATCCTTTGTGAAAGGAGATGAGGAGGAATTTCTTTAGCCAGAGAACGGTGAATCTGAGGAATTCTTTGCCACAGGCAGCTGTGGAGGCCAAGTCTATATTTATATTTAAGGGAGAGGTTGATAGATTCTTGATTGGTCAGGTTAAGAAGGGTTACAGTGAGAAAGCAGGAGATTGGGGCAGAGAGGAAAATGGATCAGCCATAATGAAATGGCAGAGACTCAATGGGCCAAATTCTGCTCCAATATTTTATGTTCTTATGGCCTTATAATAATAAAATAATATAAAATACAGTAAGCCATATATTTTTAAATTAATTAAATAAATATTGCAAAAGTAGAGCAACAAAGAAAAAAGTGAGGTAGTGTTTATGGTAGTGAATTTAAAAAGCAAACACGCGGAAATCTGCAGATGCTGGAAATTCAAGCAACACACATAAAACATCTCCCTCTGGTGCTCCCTTCCCCCGTTCTTTCTCCCTAGGCCTCCCGTCCCATGATCCTTTCCCTTCTCCAGCTCTGTATCACTTTCGCCAATCACCTTTCCAGCTCTTAGCTTCATCCCACCCCCTCCGGTCTTCTCCTATCATTTCACATTCCCCCCTCCCCCTTCTACTTTCAAATCTCTTACTATCTTTCCTTTCAGTTAGTCCTGACAAAGGGTCTCGGCCCAAAACGTCGACAGTGCTTCTCCCTATAGATGCTGCCTGGCCTGCTGCATTCCACCAGCATTTTGTGTGTGTTGTTAGTGTTTATGGGTTTATTGTTCATTCAGATCTGATGGCAGAGGGGAAGAAGCTGTGTCTGAACCTTGAGGTTTTGTCTTCAAGCTCCTGTACCACTTCCTTGATGGTAGTATGTGAAGAGGGTATGTCATGGGAGATGGGGTCCTTAATGATGGATGCCACCTTTTTGAGGCATCGTCTTTTGAAGATTTCCTCAATCCTGCAGAGCCTAGTGTCCATGATGTTGCTCGCTGAGTTTGTAACTGTCTGCACCATTTTCTGATCTTGTGCTGTGGCCCCTCCATACCAGGCAGCGATGCAACCAGTTAAAATACTCTCCACCGTACACCTGTAGAAATTTGTGAGTGTCTTTAGTGCTATACCAATTCTCCTCACACTCCTAATGAAATATAGCTGCTGTTGTGCCTTCTTCGTCATTGCATCAATATCTTGATCAACGGAGATACTAACACCCCAGAACTTGAAACTACTCTCCCTCTCCCCTGCTAAATACCTCAATGAGGACTGGTGTGTGTTCCCTTGACTCCCGTTCCTGAAGTCCACAAACAGACAAACAGACAGACATACTTTATTGATCCCGAGGGAAATTGGGTTTCGTTACAGTTCCACCAACCAAGAATAGTGTAGAAATATAGCAATATAAACAATTAAATAATAATAAGTAAATTATTCCAAGTGGAAATAAGTCCAGGACCAGCCTATTGGCTCAGGGTGTCTGACACTCTGAGGGAGGAGTTGTAAAGTTTGATGGCCACAGGCAGGAATGACTTCCTATGACGCTCAGTGTTACATCTCAGTGGAATGAGTTTCTGGCTGAACGTACTCCTGTGCCTAACCAGTACATTATGGAGTGGATGGGAGACATTGTCCAAGATGGCATGCAACTTGGACAGCATCCTCTTTTCAGACACCACCGTCAGAGAGTCCAGTTCCACCCCCACAACATCACTGGCCTTACGGATGAGTTTGTTGATTCTGTTGGTGTCTGCTACACTCAGCCTGGTCTCAGGTCTTACTGACAATGAGTGCAAGGTTGTTGTTAATTTTGAGCTGGCATAAAAACTGACTTCAGAGTTTAAAGTTCAAAGTAAATTTATTGTCAAAGTTCATACGTGTCACCATATACAACCCTGAGATTCATTTTCCACAGCAGATATAAGAAGCAAAATAGAATCAATGAAAGACCACACCCAACAGGGAGGATAAACAACCTTTGCAAAAGACAACAAATTGAGCAAATACAGAAAGAAAGAAAGAAAGAAAGTAATAATAATAATAGTATTATTAATAATAATAATAATCAATAAATATCGAGAACATGAGATGAAAAGTCCTTGAAATTGTGTCCATTGGTTGTGTGAATAGTTCAGAAATGGAGTGGGTGAAGTTGAGTGAAGTTATCCCCTTTGGTTCAAGAGCCTGACGTTTGAAGGTACTAACTGTTCCTGATCCTGGTGGTGTGAATCCTGAGGACCCTGTACTTTCTTCCTGATGGCAGTGGTGAGAAGAGAGCGTGGCCTGGATTGTGGGGATCCCTGATGATGGATGTTGCTTTCCTGCAATAACATTTCACATTGATGTGCTCATCAGTGGGAAGGGCTATACCTGTGATGGACTGGGCTGTATCCCCTACATTTGTAGGCATAGTTATCCCCATGGTCCTTGAATTCAATGAATAATTTACAGGCAAACACTGGACAGCCGTAGAAACTTCGAGAATGGAGAAATCTTGGACATACTGAGAAAATGTTTTCAGAAAACTGAATGGTTGTGGAGGCTGATGGGCACAAGTGTGCAGAGTTGTCTCCAGAGGTTTCAGTCCAGAGTTTATTCTGTGACGCAGGCCATAATGAACACTTCAACTTCATTGTATCAGATAGCATAATGCTATTACACTGCCAGTGACCTGGATCCAATTCCTGCTGCTGTCTGTAAACACAGAAAATAGAACATAGAATAGTACAGCACAGTAAAGGCCATTTGGCCCACAATGTTGTGCTGACCCTCAAATCCTGCCTTCCACATAACCCCCCAACTTAAATTCCTCCATATACCTGTCTAGTAGTCTCTTAAACTTTACTAGTGTATCTGCCTCCACCACTGACTCAGGCAGTGCATTCCACGTACCAACCACTCTCTGAGTGAAAAACCTTCCTCAAATATCCCCCTTGAACTTCCCTCCCCTTACCTTAAAGCCATGTCCTCTTGTACTGAGCAGTGGTGCCCTGGGGAAGAGGCGCTGGTTGTCCACTCTGTCTATTCCTCTTAATGTCCTGTATAACTCTATCATGTCTCCTCTCATCCTCCTTCTCTCCAAAGAGTAAAGCCCTAGCTCCCTTAATCTCTGATCATAATCCATACTCTCTAAACCAGGCAGCATCCTGGTAAATCTCCTCTGTACCCTTTCCAATGATTCCATATCCTTCCTATACTGAGGCGACCAGAACTGGACACAGTACTCCAAGTGTGGCCTAACCAGAATTTTATAGAGCTGCATCATTACCTCATGACTCTTAAACTCTATCCCTCGACTTATGAAAGCTAACACCCCGTAAGCTTTCTTAACTACCCTATCTACCTGTGAGGCAACTTTCAGGGATCTGTGGACATGTACCCCCAGATCCCTCTGCTCCTCCACACTACCAAGTATCCTGCCATTTACTTTGTACTCTGCCTTGGAGTTTGTCCTTCCAAAGTGTACCACCTCACACTTCTCTGGGTTGAACTCCATCTGCCACTTCTCAGCCCACTTCTGCATCCTATCAATGTCTCTCTGCAATCTTCGACAATCCTCTACACTATCTACAACAGCACCAACCTTTGCGTTGTCTGCAAACTTGCCAACCCACCCTTGTACCGCCACAGCCAGGTCGTTAATAAAAATCACGAAAAGTAGAGGTCCCAGAACAGATCCTTGTGGGACACCACTAGTCACAACCCTCCAATCTGAATGTACTCCCTCCACCACGACCCTCTGCCTTCTGCAGGCAAGCCAATTCTGAATCCACCTGGCCAATCTTCCCTGGATCCCATGCCTTCTGACTTTCTGAATAAGCCTATCATGTGGAACCTTGTCAAATGCCTTACTAAAATCCATGTAGATCACATCCACTGCACTACCCTCATCTATATGCCTGGTCACCTCCTCAAAGAACTCTATCAGGCTTGTTAGACACGATCTGTCCTTCACAAACCCATGCTGACTGTCCCTGATCAGACCATGATTCTCTAAATGCCCATAGATCCTATCTCTAAGAATCTTTTCCAACAGCTTTCCCACCACAGACATAAGGCTCATTGGTCTATAATTACCCGGACTATCCCTACTACATTTTTTGAACAAGGGGACGACATTCGCCTCCCTCCAATCCTCCGGTACCATTCCCATGGACAACGAGGACATAAAGATCCTAGCCAGAGGCTCAGCAATCTCTTCCCTCGCCTTGTGGAGCAGCCTGGGGAATATTCCGTTAGGCCCCGGGGACTTATCCATTCTAATGTATTTCAACAACTCCAACACCTCCTCTCACTTAATATCAACATGCTCCAGAACATCAACCTCACTCATATTGTCCTCACCATCATCAAGTTCCCTCTCAGTGGTGAATACCGAAGAGAAGTATTCATTGAGGACCTCGTTCATTTCCACAGCCTCCAGGCACATCTTCCCACCTTTATCTCTAATCGGTCCAACCTTCACTCCTGTCATCCTTTTGTTCTTCACATAATTGAAGAATGCCTTGGGGTTTTCCTTTACCCTACTCACCAAGGCCTTCTCATGCCCCCTTCTTGCTCTTCTCAGCCCCTTCTTAAGCTCCTTTCTTGCTACCCTATATTCCTCAATAGACCCATCTGATCCTTGCTTCCTAAACCTCATGTATGCTGCCTTCTTCCACCTGACTAGATTTTCCACTTAACTTGTCACCCACGGTTCCTACACCCTACCATTCTTTATCTTCCTCACCGGGACAAATTTATCCCTAACATCCTGCAAGAGATCCTTAAACATCAACCACATGTCGATAGTACATTTCCCTGCAAAAACATCATCCCAATTCACACCCACAAGTTCTAGCCTTACAGCCTCATAATTTGCCCTTCCCCAATTAAAAAATTTCCTGTCCTCTCTGATTCTATCCTTTCCCATGATAATGCTAAAGGTCAGGGAGCGGTGGTCACTGTTCCCCAGATGCTCACCCACTGACAAATCTATGACCTGAGTTGGTTTGTTACCTAATACTAGGTCTAGTATGGCATTCCCCCTAGTCAGCCTGTTAACATACTGTGACAGGAATCCATCCTGGACACACTTAACAAACTCTGCCCCATCTAAACCATTGAAATTAATCAAGTGCCAATCAATATTAGGGAAGTTAAAGTCACTCATGAAAACAACCCTGTTATTTTTGCACCTTTTCAAAATCTGCCTCCCAATCTGCTCCTCAGTATCTTTGCTGCTACCAGGGGGCCTATAGAATACCCCCAGTAGAGTAACTGCTCCCTTCCTGTTCCTGACTTCCACCCATACTGACTCAAAAGAGGATCCTGCTACATTACCCACCCTTTCTGCAGCTGTAATAGTATCCCTGACCAGTAATACCACTCCTCCCCTTTTTCCCCCTCTCTATCCCTTTTAAAGCACTGAAATCCAGGAATATTGAGAATCCATTCCTGCCCTGGTGCCAGCCAAGTCTCCGTAATGGCCACTACATCATAATTCCATGCATGTATCCAAGTTCTCAGTTCATCACCTTTGTTCCTGATGCTTCTTGCATTGAAGTACACACACTTTAGCCCTTCTACCTTACTACCTTTACACTCTTTATTCTGCTTCTCTTTCCTTAAAGCCTCTCTATATGTTACATCTGGCTTTACTCCATGCACTTCTTTCACTGCTCTATTGCTCTGGGTCCCATCCCCCTTGCAAATTAGACTAAACCCTTCCGAACCATGCTAGCAAACCTACCTGCAAGGATATTGCTCCCCCTCGAGTTCAGGTGCAACCCATCCAATCTGTACAGGTCCCACCTTCCCCAGAAGAGATCCCAATGATCCAAAAATCTAAAACCCTGCCACCTGCACCAACTCCTCAGCCACGCATTCAACTGCCATCTCCTCCAATTCTTACCCTCACTGTCACGTAGTACTGGCAGCAATCCTGAGAACGCCACCCTTGAGGTCCTGTTCTTCAGCCTTCTGCCTAGTTCCCAAAACTCACACTTCAGGACCTCATCCCTCTTCCTGCCTATGTCATTGGTACCAACATGTATCACGACTTCTGGTTGCTTTCCCTCTCGTACCAGGATGTCATGCACCCGGTCAGAGACTTCCCGGACCCTGGCACCCGGGAGGCAACAAACCACGCGGGTGTCCTTCTCGCGTCCACAAAATCTCCTGTCTGCTCCCCTGACTATAGAGTCTCCAATGACGACAGCTCTCCTCTTCTCCGTCCCACCCTTCTGCACCACACTCAGTGCCAGAGGCCCTGCCACTGTGGCTCACACCTGGTCGGTCGTCCTCACCAACAGCATCCAGGACGGTAAACTTATTATTCAGGGGAATGGCTACAGGGGTGCTCTGCACTACCTGTCTACTCACCTTCGCTTTCCCCCCTCGGACTGTCACCCAACAACCTGCTTCCGGCAGCCTAGGTGTGACTACCTCCCTGTAGCTCTCATCTATGACTGCCTCATTCTCCCTTATGAGTCGAAGGTCATCCAGCTGCTGCTCCAGATTCCTCACACGGTCTTCCAGATCGCCCAGCCGCATGCACTTCTGGCAGATGTGACTCTGTGTGAGAAGGGAGTTCCCCCAAGACTGCCACATCTCACAGGAGAGGCACATCACCGTCTCAGGAGGCATTGTAAAGACTAACTGGGAACAAGCTCATCCTCTGCCTCTTCTCGTCGAAGCCTCTCAAGTCAAAGCCTCAAATCTCCACTCCTTCACTGGCCCACTCACTCACTGGCCGCTTTCCACTGTCTGTACGTTAAAGAGTCTGTACGTTCTTTGCCTGACCATGTGGGTTTCCCAGAGAGCTCTCGTTTCCCCAAAGATGTATAGGTGAGTAGGTTAAATGATCCCATGGGTGTAATTGGAAAGCGTGGATGCACTGGGCCGAAATGGCCTGTTACCATGCTATATCTCTAAATAAAATAAATAATATTTCAGAGTGGCATTATAGCATAGCAGTTAGTATAAAGCTGTTACAGAGCCATGGACCAGGATCCTATTCATGCTGCTGTCTCTAAGGAGTTTGTATATTCTCCCCATGACCACGAGGGTTTCCTCCAGGAGCTCCAGTTTCATCCCACTATCCAAACACATGGGTTAATTGGTCACATGGGTATAACTGGGAGTGAAGGACTCATTGGGCCAGAAGGGCCTGTTACCATGATGTGTCTCTAAATAAAAATAAACAAACCAAAAGTTAAACCCACCAGTTAATCGTAATGGGAATCACTTCTTGGTATTAGGATAGATAACCGCATTGGAAAGCCTCTGAAATTAATTACTTTAATAATCAAACATTTGTGAACTGTTTTAAATATTGTAGACTGCTTCACGTGATACACAAAGTGATTTGAAACAAGCAAGTTGGATAAATATTTGTGTCTTTTAAACTATTAGAAGGCCCATCACTCCTATCTAACATGGTAGGACAGTGGGTACTGCAACACTTAATGGCGCCTCTCTCTGTAAGGTGTTTGTCCATTCTCCCCATTAGCAGGAATGTTTCAAAGATTCAAAGTACATTTATTATTAAAGTATATATACAGGATATAACTCTGAGATTTGTCCTCCTGCAGCCAGCCACAAAACAAAGAAACACCATGGAACCCGTTCAAGAAAAAAATCAAACACCCAACGCATGAAACAAGAACAAATTGTGCAAGTGGCAAAAAGCGAGTGAACAACACAAAGGAATCAGACGTCAAACCAGGAGTCCGGAAGTGTTCAGTTCAGTGTTGTGCCGCTAGCCCACTGCTGGCTGTAGGGCAAAGCTTTCTTCGCTGAAGTGGCCCAGGCTGCATAGATTGCCCTGATTAAACGGCTCAAAAGCAACAGATTCCAAAGGTGTACAGGTTAGGGTTCATACAGTTTAGGGTTCAAACAGTGGATTCCTTACACATTCCAAAGTTGTACAGGTTAGAGTTCAAACAGCGGATTCCTCACACATTCCAAAGGTGTACATGTTAGGCTTCATAAGCTGTGGGCAAACTATATTGATACAGGAAACCTGGCAACACTTGTCGTCTTCCCCAAGCAAATCCTCGGACTGTGTTAGTCATTGACACAAATGATGCATTTCATTCTATGTTTCAATGCGCATATGACAAATAAAGCTAATCTTATAATATTGAAGTCAAAAACAATATCTGAAAAACTCTTCCCCCATTAACGTTAGATGTTGAAGGAAGATTTTTTTCTGATCTAAGTCAATCCATGGATCCACATACTGGTTAATCAGATACATGAACATATTCCATAATTTAATTAAGTTGTGGTTGGCCTGTACACTAACTCCATTTACAAACAAACAATATAAACCAGGTGAGGGCAGCCGATAAGATAAGGCCATGCCTGTCCTAGCATACTGAGACCGCTCTGGTGGTCCGGGTGGATGAGATCTACAGTGAGATTCAACAGCCAGGAGGGCAGTATTGCAACACTCAGTGGAAAGCGAAGGGTAGGACAAGGCACCATGGTCATCCACTGCAGCCAAGGAAGATCCTAGTCGGTGATGCCTGTTTGCACCACTGGACCCAGATTTCTGAGGTCCAGAGAGTGGAGGTGCCTCAATGCAATGGTCTTCCCATTTTAAAACTCTCCCACACAGGTTTCCTGGCATCATTAGATATGGTGGATAACCAGTATATGTATAGTTACAAAACAAATCATATGCAAGCTTTGAATTCCTTTTTGTTAAGATAAGCACTTTCATAAAATTAAAGTAAATATTCAAACTGAAAATTTGCTATGTCACTGTCACATATCATAACCAAGATTTTGGATAGAAGCTTGTCAAAACAGTCTTATGTAAAATTGTTTTCCTGCCTTAAATAAAGACATGTAAAAAAGTTTACACTGACACACACACACACACACACACACACACACACACACACACACACACACACACACACACACACACACACACACACACACACACACACACACACACACACACACACACACACACACACACACACACACACGTAGAAACCCAAAAGACATACATTTGCTGTAAAATCTTTGGAAAACCACAGTGTAGTTCATTTGCTGAAACTAAAATGTTGAATAATTGTGTATTTTAAAATGATATGTAGCAGCAGTAACCACATCTAAGGATAAAAGCAGGAAATCTCCTTAAAATTGAGTGAAATTGTGTTATTTCAGAAAAAGAAGGTGTGTGCTCCCAGCAGGCCCTGGTTATGCCATTTGCTGTGCTAAGCATTTGTTGATTTAGCAGCCGGGAAAAGCTACCTGTGAGGTATCTACTTGTGTGCAGCTTTGTGAAGTCATTTTTAACACTCTCCTGCCAACTCTACTGATGACAGCTCAGCATACGGCAACAGTTTGTGATTTTTGGAGAGTTACTTGACAGAATCTGTAAGGTAGTATTTTCTGCAGGGGATTTTGTTTTCACTGAAACTGTTCTTTAGATTCGTTAGTCAATGGTGTAATAAATACTGTACACCACTTAATGTCAAGAAAATTTACTAACCCTCACCATGTCCATTTAGTACAGACCTCAAAAGATCTCGTCATTTATGTAAATCCTAAAGATTTCTTTACTCATTTCCTCTCATTCTTGGTGAAACAACATCTGAAACACACTCGGAAAGCACGATCTCAACACAGCCTTTGGGAACTTGGCACTATAGCACTCCCCTCCTGCTGTGGACATGGGTGGATTTTAACTCTATGCACCATCTGGCAGGTAGTTAAAATGCCTGGGTTATTTACCATTTGGACAAGTTCCTGGAGTGCACTCTTTCCAATTTCCACTGAATTTCTTGAACCATGATTTAAAGCTACTCTCCGAGTTGGGGCAATCTAATTTATAAATATTAGTTGTTCCTGATGTGGTTGCTGGTTACTTTAATTTTGGTGTGAAAGGCATATTTATAGGGCTTGCTTGTCCACCAGGTAAAGAAAATCAGGAAACCAAAGAGAGTGAACAGCTAAGTTTCCTTTCTGTGGTAAGGAGAAGCTCCTACGTGCTTTTTCCCCTCCCCTCACCTTCTCATTCTGGCTTCTGTCCCCTCTTTTTGCAGTCCTCATGAAGAGTCTTAGCCCTCGGCATCAACTGTTCATTCCTCCCATAGATGCTGCCTGACCTGCTGAGTTCCTCCAACATTTTGTTTGGGTCCCTTTATTGAGCGTTGTAATGTTGGCCTCAATTATCAACGAGCATCTGGTGTAAGTGTGCCCCTGCGATACGTAAATCCTCACTGCAAATGTGAAGGGTCAGTTCCAGGTATTTGGTTAGCTGGAATAGATTGCTGAACTCATTACCCAGGGCCGGATATGTAACGCAAGCTGCAGGGACCTCAGGAGTTGTGACATTCATCGTTATCATCATCATTGTTATGAGCCATGTCATAAAACATGTGATCAAAGACCATCCATGACCACGACTATTCTTGGCAAGTCTTTCTACAGAAGTGATTTGCCATTGCCTTCCAGCCAGTGACTTTACAAGACGGGTGACCCCCCCCCCCCCCACTCCCCCCCTGCAGCCATCATCAATACTCTTCTGCCCGGTGTCCGTGGTTGCATAACCACGACTTGTGGTATGCACCAGCTACGCATATGAACATCCACCATGGCTCCCATGGCTTCGCGTGACCGTGATCTGGGGGTTAAGCAGGTGCTACACCTTGCCCAAGGGTGACCTGCAGGCTAGCGGAGGGAAGAATCACCTTACACCTCCTTTGGTAGAGACAGATCTCCACTCTGCTGCACAGCAAGTTCATATCACCTTGAAAATTCAGATTTATTTATCACATATACATTGAAAGATACAGTGAAATGCATTGCATGTGTTAACAATCAACACAAACTAGGGATATGCTGGGGGCTCCTCGTAAGCTTTGTTACACATTCTGGCGCCAACGTAGCATACCCAAAATGTTTGGCAGAACAACACGGTACACAACATGCAATAAGCAATAGCAACACAAGTCCCTTTCCTCCCTCTCATCCACCCCACACTCATGGACACTTCTCCAACTCCAGGACAAGTCTCCAGTTTTCAGATCAAAGTTCAACTTTCAAAGTAAATTTATTACCAAAGTGCATATATGTCCATAGGACCAGAAGACATAGGAGCAGAATTGGGCTATTCAGCCCATCAAGTCTGCTCCACCATTCCAACTGATTCTGGATCCCATTCAACTCCATATACCTGCCTTCTCTCCATATCCTTTGATGACCTGACCGATCGGCAAATGTCACCATAAACAATCCTGAGATTCATTTTGTGGGCATACTCAACAAATCTATATGACCTCAGTAAAAGAGGCTAGACACAAGCCTGGGCTGGAGGTTTCTCCCACATTTCAAAGACTAGTTTGTTAATTGTTCATTGTAAATTATTCTGTGAATAGGCTAAGGTTAAATTGGTGGGTTGCTGGGCTGTGTGCCTTGTTGGGCTGGAAGGGCCTTTTCAACGTTATATCTCCAAATAAAATAAATTAAAATAAAGAGGTTCTGCAGATTCAGCACACACAAAATGCTGGAGGAACTCAGCAGGTCAGGGAGCATCTATGGATATGAATAAACAGGTGACGTTTTGGGGCGAGGTGTTTTTTCAGATGTCCTACCCCACACACCTTCTCTCTCACCTGATCTCTTCAGAAAGAGTAATACGAAGGATTGGAAGTGGAGAGAGTGAGCAATTTCAAGTTCCTGATGAACTAACCTGGGCTCAACATATTGATGCAGCTGTATAGAAGGGAAGACACTGACCTTCTTTAGATACATTAGGAATTTGAGAAGATTTAGATTGTTAACTAAAACACTCAAAAACTTCTACAATCGCATGGTGGAGAGCATTCTTACTTGCTGCATCACTGTCTGGTATGGTGGGGTGGTGTGGGGGAGCTACTGCACAATATTGAAGTAAGTTGCAGAAACTTGTAAAACTAGTCAGCTCCATCATGGATACAAATATCCATAGTATCCAGGACATCTTCAAGGAGTAGTGCCTCAAAAAGGAGGCATCCATATTTAAGGACCCCATCACACGGGACAAGCCTTCTTCTCATTGTTACCATCAGGTAGAAGGCACAGAAGCCTGAAGGCACACACTCAGTGATTCCGGAACAGCTTCTTCCCCTCTGCCATCCAATTTCTGAATGAACATTGAACACTTGAACACTATCTCATTACTTTTTAATTTCTGTTGTTTTTGCACTACTTGTTTAATATAACTATTTTATAGATAATTACTGTAATTCAGTTTTTCTCTATATTTATTCATGGTGTATTGTATTGTACTGCTGCTGCAGAGTTAACAAATTTCACAACATATGCCGATGATATTAAACCTGTTTCTGATTCTATTTTAATCTTCAGTTAGGTTAATCTTTCGTCTTTGAAAAGGGGCAGATGGAGTTGGCCTGACGGACAGCTGAAAAGTTGGGCAGACCGTCGGGTGGAACCTGTTCAGTGGTCAGCAACAGAATGTTGTTCAGTCACAATGAGATTAAATGTGTTTTGCCCAGTTTGTAGAAGGTACTGTCTGGGTAATAATGGCAATTTGAGAGTTAACTGGAGGCAACAAGCAGCTATTAAACAGTAATGAACCAAAAACACAAGAGATTCTGCAGATGCTGGAAATCCAGAGCAACACACACAAAATGCTGCAGGAACTCAGCAGGTCAGGTAGCATACATGGAGAGGAATAAACAGTTGATGTGTTGGGCCGAGAACTTTCATCAGGAATGAAAATTTATCAATGTGTGACTGATAATGTAGTGGGTAGTATAATTCTATTACATCAGCAACGACCTGGGTTCAATTCTCGCAGCTGTCTATAAGGAGCTTGTACTTTCTCCTTGTGACCATATGAATTTCCTCCGGATACTCTGGTTTCCTCCCAGAGTCTAACAATGTACCGATTAGGAGATTAATTGGTCACATGAACCCCCTATCAAAGACAGGATGTGCTGACATTGGAGAGGTTTCGCAGGAGGTTCACAAAAATTATTCCAGGATTGAAAGGCTTATCACATGAAAAGCGCTTGATGGGTCTGGGCCTGTATTCAGTAGAACTCAGAAGATTGAGGTGTGACCTCATTGAAACCTAGCGAATAGTGAAAGGACTCAACAGAGTGGATGTAGCGAGGATGTTTCCGAAAGTGGGAGAGTGTGAGACCAGAGGATACAGCTTCAGAATAGAGGGGTGTCCTTTGAGAACACAGATGAAGAGTGTGGTGAATCTGTGGAATTCTTTGCCACAGGCAGCTGTGGAGGCCATCTTTATGTATGTTAAGGCAGAGGTTGATAAATTCTTGATTCATCAGGGCATGAAGGGATACGGGGGGCAGTTGGGAGAAGGCAGGTGATTGAGGCTGAGAGGGGAAATGATGAAATCACTGAGCAGACTAATTCTGCTCCTGTCTCTTATGGTCCTGTGGATGTAACTGGCCAGTGGAGCTTATTGGGTTAGTAAAACCTGTTACTGTGCTGTAGCTCTTAAAATAAAAAAAAATGAAAAGGATAAATTATATTAGTTGAAATCTCAGGCTATAAGACAGTTCAACTAATTTCTGAAGACAAAGCTGTCAATATTTCTTCTTACAGTGCACATTCTTCACACGTACCCTGTACACATCTGTTGTAAACATGGCTCCCTAATGTTCAGCTGCCGGTGGCTACATGGCTGATTTGTTGTTAGTGTAATCCATGTGTTGTGTTGGGGACGTAATGCCTGACATGGGCTGATAAGGCAGCAGACCTGTCACTGGCTGAAACCAAATGGGAGTTGAGGGACAGGACAAATGTGATTGTGTTGGAAAGGCTGAGTGATGAGGGGCCACTTGCTACTTTGAATTATATTTTCAGCAGAAGCCAATCCCTTGTAGTGCGGTCTGCAGGCCACTGAAAGATTTTTGTTTTTTTTTTGAGACAGAGTCAATAAGCTGAATAGATAAAGTATTATTTGGAAAAGTTGTACAAGTTGTCAAACATGCAGAATAGAACAGACAACGCAGTCATAACACAGGGGCTGTTGAACGCTGCTCTGGTAATTAGATTATTCGGATTGTTTGTACAAAGCAGCATGGAATTCAGCAGCTTGAAGCTGTCAGTGAGGAAGGAAAACTGAAGCAGCTCTCTGTGCTACATTCACTGCGATACAATCCCTCAACTCTCTCCCCACACCTCCGCTGCTTGTACTACCCTGAGCTTTCAAAACATCAAAAAGGAGAAAATTTCACCGAAGGAACAAATGGTGACAAATGGTTGACAGTTCAGCCTTTGGCTTTATCCAGCCATAGAATGTATTTGCCACGGGGAACAATTCACTTTCTTTAGTGCAGATTCAACATGTCATCTGAAACTTTGACAAACGTATATTGAAGCATGGTGGACAGTATACGACAGTCTGCTTCACAGCCTAGTGTAAGGACACCGATAATGGAATGGAGCAACCTACAAAGAGTAATAGGTACACCCAATCCATTCCCAGTAAAACCCTCTCCACCACTGAGCATATCTGCAAGGAGTGTTGTCTCCGGAAAGCAGCAGGCATCATCTAGGACCCGTGACATCCAGGCCATGCACTCTTCTTGATGTTGCCATCAGGCAGGAGGTACAGGAGCTTCAAGACTCACACCACCAAGTTCAGGAACAGTTATTACCCCTCAACCATCGGGCTCCTGAACCAGAGGGAATAACTTATACCAAAAGATGATAAAACATTAGAGTAGGATTAGGCCATTTGGCTCATCGAGTCTGCTCCATCATTCAATCATGGCTGATCCTTTTCTCCCACTCCCCAGCCTTCCCCCGTAATCTATGATGCTATGGCCAATCCCGAATCTATCAATCTCTGCCTTAAATACACCCAACAACCTGGCCTCCACAGCTGCCTGTTGCAACAAATTCCACAAATTCACCACCCTCTAGCTAAAGAAATGTCTCCACATTTCTGTTTTAAATGTAGACCTCTCTATGCTGAGGCTGTGCCCTCTTATCCTAGACTCCCTCCTCCACCATGGGCAACGTCCATTCCACATCTAATCTGTTTAGACCTATTAACATTCAAAAGGTTTCAGTGAGATCCCACTTCATCCTTCTAAATTCCAGCGAGTACAGACCCAGAGCTATCAAATGCTCCTCGTATCATAATCCTTTCATTCCCAAAATCATCTTTGTGAACCTCCTCTGAACCCTCTCCAATGCCAACACATCTTTTCTAAGATGAGGAGCCCAAAACTGTTCACAATACTCAAGGTGAGGCCTCCCCAGTGCTTTATAAAGCCTCATCATCATATCCCTGCTCTTGTATTCCAGACCTCTTAAAATGAATGCTAATGTTGCATTTGCCTTCCTCACCCCCCGACTCCACCTGCAAGTTAACCTTTAGGATGTTCTGCACAAGAACTCCAAAGTTCCTTTGCATCTCAGATTTTTGGATTTTCTCCCCATTTAGAAAATAGTCTGCTCATTTTTTTCTACTGCCAAAGTTCATGACCACACATTTTCCAATACTGTATCTCATTTACCACTTTCTTACCCATTCTCTTAATCTGCCTAAGTCCTTACTTACCCTGCCTGTTTCTTCAACACTACCTGCCCCTCCACTAATCATTGTATCCTTTGCAAACCTGGCAACAAACCCATCTATTCCATCATCTAAATCATTGATATACAGCTTAAAAAGAAACGGTCCCAACACCAACCCCTGTGGAACACCACTAGTCACTGGAAGCCAACCAGAAAAAGATCCTTTTATTCCCACTTGCTGCCACCTACCAATCAGCTAATGCTCTAACCATGTTAGTGCAATCCTCAGTTTGGCTAGCAGCTTGATCTTGGTGAAGACAGCCCTGGCCCGGCTAACCTGAAGAAATCTTGTTTGTGTGGATGCTGCACGATGTGTTACCCTGTTACAAATCAGTACCACAAAATAACAAACAGTACACAATATGCCATTAAACAATTGAGCTTTATAATTCTTAATTTGACTATATGGTTAGTAAAGAAACAAAAAAAGGAAAGAGCCCATCCTCATAAAACAGTCCAATTCGTAATGTTGGAGCCCAAGTTTCCGTCCACTTGTTCCCTGTTGACCTCCTCTGAGCATAGCCGATCCTCGGACCCTCACCCCACGTCCACTCCGTCTGGTGGTCTACAAACTCTCTCCATTTGTGTCTTCTCTCTTCATTTCTCCCCAACAAAAGACCGCAAAATCCCTGCTCCCAGTCCCACAAGAAAGAACAACATCCCTCTCATTGGATAGTGCACATTCCAAAGACCCCGTTATCTCTAGTCATAACCCAGACATTGCTGCTACAGAGAAACCGTGACCTTAGCAGTGAAACATTACAGAGAGGCCATTGCACTAGCAGTGAAACCTTACAGTGTGTTATACTAGAAACACCATGGGCTCTTACTTAACTTGTAAGGCAGCCTCATGTGTGGCAACTGGTCAAAGGCCTTCTGAAAATTCAAATATACAACATCAACTGCATCCCCTTTATCTATCCTACTTGTAATCTCCTCAAAGAATTCCAACAGGTTCATCAGGTAAGATTTCCCTTAAGGAAACTATGCTGACTTTGCACTATCTTGTCCTCTGTCACCAAATGCTCCATAATCTCATCCTTTAACAATTGATTCCAACATCTTCCTGATCACTGAGGTCAGGCTAACTGGTCTATAATTTCCTTTCTGCTGCCTTCCTCCTTTCCTAAAGAGTGGAGTGACATTTGCAATTTTCCAGTCCTCTGGCACCATGCCGAAGTCCAATGATTTTTTTGAAAGATCATTACTAGTGCCTCCACAATCTATACCGCTTCCTCTTTCAGAACCCTACAGTGCAGTTCATCTGGTCCTGTTGACTTAAGTACCCTTAGGTTTTTCAACCTTTTCAGCACCTTCTAATACTAACTGCAGTCAATCCTCTCCCCTCATATCCTTCGACCTCTGCCACACTGCTGGTGTCTTCCACAGTGAAGGCTGATGCAAAATATTCATTTAATTCTTCTGCTATCTCCTTGGCCCCCGTTATTATTTCTCCGGCCTCATTTCCTAGCAGTCCTATGTCCACTCTCATCTCTCTTTTAATTTTTACATCCTTGAAAAAGATTTTACTATCTACTTTGATATTGTTTGCAAGCTTGCTTTCATAGTTCATCTTATCCCTTCTAATGATTCCTTAAGTTGCTCTCTGTAGGGTTTTAAAATTTTCCCAATCCTCTATCTTACCACTAATTTTTGCTTTGCTCTATGCCTTCTCTTTTGCTTTTTCATTAGCTTTGACTTCCCTTGTCAGCCATGGTTGTACTCTTTTGCCATTTGAGTATTTCTTCATTTATGGAATACATCTATCCTGCACCTTCCTCAGTTTTACCAGAAACTCACGACATTGCTGCTCTGCTGTCATCCTTGCCAGCATCTCCTTCCAATTTACTTTGAGCAATTCCTCTCTCATACCACTGTAATATCCTTTACTCTACTGAAATCCAGACTCCAGACTCTGGTTTGGGGATTACCAAACGTTATGTGGTTTTTCTTGTGTGGTCTGTTTTGTGCTTTTTCGTGATATCATTCCAGAGAACGTTGTCTCATTTTTTAACTGCATTGTATTTGTGGTTTATAAATGACAATAAACTGAATCTGAATCTGAAATACTGCTAAGCCGGACTTTTCTCCCTATCAAATGTCAAGTTGAACTCAATCATATTGTGATCACTGCCTCCTAAGGTTTCTTTTACATTAATCTCCCTAATCGCCTCTGGCTCATTACAGAACACCCAATCCAGTATAGATGATTCTCTAGTAGGCTCAACGACAAACTGCTCTAGAAAGCCATTTTGTAGGCATTCGACATACTCACTTTCTTGTGATCCATTACCAACCTGATTTCCCCAATTGACCTGCATGTTGAAATCTCCCATGACTATCATAACATTGCCCTTTTAATATGTCTTTTCTACTTCCTGATGTATCTGTGGTCCACATCTCAGCTACAGTTGGGAGGCCTGTTTATAACTGCCATCAGGGTCCTTTTACCCTTGCAGTTTCTTAACTCAACCCACAAAGATTCAAAATCTTCTGATCCTACTGAATAGATGCCATTCTTTACCAGCAGAGCCACACCACCCTTCAGTCTATCTCCTATCCCTCCAATACAACATGTAACCTTGGACATTCAGCTCCCAACTACAACTGTCTGTCAGCCACGATTTAGTAATGGCCACAACATCATACCTGACGATCTGTAATAGTGTAACAAGATCACCCACCTTATTTCTTATCCCCATGCATTGAGATATATACTTTGAGTACTGTATTTGCAACTCTTTTTGATTCTCCATCCCTAATGCTGGCTGCAATTATGTCCTTTCATGCGCCTGCCCTTCCTGACAGTCTGACTGCACAGTACCTTTGCTTTTTTACCATCCGTCCTATCCTGAGTCCCTTCACTCTGATTCCCATTCCCCTGCCGCATCAGTTGAAACCCTCCCCAACAGCTCAAAAAATTGCCTGCGGGAATATTGGTCCCTTGTTACTTTTGAACAGGTCGTACATCCCCCAGAAGGGATCCCAATGATCCAAGAGCCTGAAGCCCTGCCCCCTGCACCAGCATCTCAGCCACACTCACACACTGGCATGTGGCACAGGCAGCAATCCAGAAATTACTACCCAGGAGGTTCCGCTTCTCAGCTTTCTACTCATCTCTCTAAATTCTCTTTTCAGGATCTCTTTGCTTTTCCTTCCTAAGTCATTGGTATCAATATTTACCAAGTCATCTGCTTCTCTCTCTCCCTCTCCAAAATGCTGTGGATGTGATTCAAGACATCCCTGACCCTGGCACCTGGGGGGCAACATATTCAGGTGTCCCATTCACGTCCATGGAATCTCCTGTCTGTTCCCCCAGTATCATGACCGCTCCTCTCTTCTCCCTCTTTCTGCTCTGAACCATGGACCTATGCTCAGTGCCAGTAACCGTTCTCTGTGGCATTCCCCCGGGGGGGGGGGGGGGTCATTCCCCCCAAAACAGTATCCAAAATGGTAAACATTTTTGAGTGGAATTACCACAGGGATGCTCTGCACTAACTGCCTATTCACATTCCAGTGAGTCACCCAACTACTCGCCTCCTGCAACTTTGGGGTGTCTTCTTCCCTGTAACTCTCATCAGTAATCTCTGAAGTCATCGAACACAGTTTTGATACTTGAAGGTTGTGAATTACCTGACTGAGAAATGAGAAATATTATCAGTATTGGCATGATCTATTTCTAGCTCTACCCTTCTTTTATCCATATACCAGGGTCTGAGACTAACAAAATCCTGTGCAGCTAGTCACAGGAAAAGCATTGAAAAAATCAATTTCAGTGTTCTAAACTCACCTTCAACTTGCCAAGCAAGATTTAATAATGTTCTTCAACCAAATCTGACAACTTTATTGAGACAGTAAGGTTGAGGACAGGGAGATCAGTAAAATGTTTTCATGAATGCTTTCAGACATTGCACATTTAAAGTGATAATATTTACTTTCAAGATGGCATATTTACAACTATATACATACTGAGATTTTAAACTACCGATGTAGATGTCCGTAAAGAATGAGTATCAGGTTTAATATCACTGGCATATGTTGTGAAATTTGTTGTTAAGCAGCAGCAGTTCAATGCATTACATAATAATAAAACCTGTAAATTACATTTGAAAGTATATATACACACACACACTTCATACGATGGCCAATAGTTAGGGAGGCTGTACTGCAACACTCCATAGAGAATGAAGGTCATGACAAGGCACAGAAGACATGATGGTCATCTATTGCAACAAAGAACAAAGTCAGGCCAAGACCCCAGTGTGTTGTACTTGTTCAAAGTTCTGGAACCTGGTTCAAGAGAGTGGAACTGCCCCAGTACAAAGACTTTTCTACTTACAAAGCTCTCCCACAAAGGTTTCCTGTCACCATCAGATATGATATATATATATATATATATATATATATATATTCACATGTTACATACCCCGTGGGTATCTTGTAACTGTCTTATGACCATGATGTAATTGAGTATCTGGTGAGCATGATGTAATAGTCTTGTGATGGTGGGGTGATGTAATTTTCCCACCAGTGTGAGGTCACCTGATGACATGTTCTCAACAGGTATAAAATGGGAAAGCCTGCTGTGACATAGGAGTTTTTGTGTTGAGTCATCGTTTAATTTGTCAGTTACTCCGTTATGCTGTGTATTTGTCTCATGACACAGTTTCGTTTTAAAGTGGAGTTTTACTTTCTACTGTAAGGCACAGAATCGTTGTGCCAGCAGTTTTGCCAATCGCTGCCAGTTTCGTGTGATGTATCTTTGATTTAATTTTAAAGTCTCAGTATTGGACAGTGAAGACTTTACCAAAGTACGGGAACCTGAAGGATCGAGTAAAGTTGGTGTCATTCGGCAGTTTAATACAGGATCGACCTTATTGAATCTTCGTTCAGGAAATAGCGACCTGCATCTGAGATAACCCCTGCCTGTAAGAGCAGAAAGGGTTGTGCAGTGTTATTCGCCAAGAAAAAGGTCAGTTCCTTTAAGTTGTTTTTATTTCCTTCATCGTGAATCCTTCGGATAAGGCATAATTCGGCTGGGATCAGCAGTAACATCACATCATCGAGGAATTCATTACTTCAGGAAGGTCTCTCCTAATTGACTGTATAAATCACTTGGACTTTCATATTTACCACTTTAAAGACGGTGTTCGCATTTACCACTTTAAGAACTGTTCCAGAGTTGCCGTATAGCAGTTAACTTCCAGTTAAGTTAGTCGTTTGTTTACTTTTCATTTTTGTTGAGCAGAATATAATAAATGTTTACTTGTTTATAAAACCTGACTCAATTCTGTATTCATTGTTGCTGGACACGTGACACACACGTGTGTGTGTGTGTATATATATATATATATATATATATATATAGAGAGAGAGAGAGAGAGAGAGAGAGAGAGAGAGAGAGAGAGAGAGAGAGAGAGAGAGAGAGAGAGAGAGAGAGAGAGTGTGAACCTATTGCATTTACAAGTTTTGTCCATTCTTTCCATTTTTGGTCATAGATATCTTTCATTAGCAAATCCTTCTTGAACAAAGTGTCCTTTTTAATCACAATTTACACACACAAAATGCTGGAGGAGCTCAGCAGGTCAGGTAGCATCTGTAGGAATGAGTAAGAACACTGATTATTTATTCATTTCCATAGATGAAGCCAGATCTGCTGAGTTGCTCCAGCATTTTGTGTGTGTTGCTCTGGATTTCCAGCATCTGTAGAATCTCTTGTGTTTATAACACACACATTACATTTTCACAGCTAACATCACCAACAGCCAGAATAGAAAATCTACAGCAATGGTGTGTTTGAAACTGCTCATCCATAATATCAACCCAATTAGGCTGCTCATCAGTTCTCGTTTACATATTTATTTATTTAGAGATACAGTGTGGAACAGGCCCTTCTGGCCCAATGAGCCGACCACCCAGCAACTCACTTGTTTAACCTTTGCATAATCACAGGATAATTTGCAAAGACAAATTAACCTATGAAGTTAAAAGTTCAAAGTACATTTTTTTATCAGAGTATGTATACTATATATAATCCTGAGATTCATCTCCCTACAGGCAGCTGGAGGAGTCTAGGACCAGAGGGCACAGCCTCGGAATAGAGGGATGTCCATTTAGAAGAGTGATGAGGAGGAATTTCTTCAGCCAGATAGTGGTGAATCTGCGGAATCTGTTGCAACTGGCGGCTGTCACTGGCTATATTTAAGGCGGAGATTGATACGTTTTGATCAGTCAAGGCATAAGGGTTGCAGGGAGAAGGCAGGAGACTGGGGCTGAGAGGGAAATGGATCAGCCATGATGAAACAGTGGAGCAGACATGTTGGGCCAAATGGCCTAACTTGCCTCTCTATCTTATGGTCTTGTGGTCTAAATCAAAGAAATCCATCAGAACCCATTTAAAGAAACCCAGTAGAACCCAGTCAAACAAAGATTGACAACTCCCAATGTCCAGAAAAATAGCAAATCATGCAAATAATAAAAGTAAGCAAATAACATTCGGAACTGAAGCTCAAAAAAGTGAGACCACTGCTATATCGTACGGATCTATTTATTTTAGAGCAATGACTCCCTTTAGTACTACATACTGATCTGTTGTCTGCGCATGTGCTTTGATCTATATTCTACAAGTGCATTATTTTCTCTCTCTTTTGCTGCAATGTGTGTACACCAGGTAAAGCCATCTCCCACATGTGTGTTTTTATTTAATTGATAAGTAGTTGTCGTGAGATAACAGCCATGAAGCCAGTCATCACTGCAGCTGGTGCAGACGGACACAGACAGACATACTTTATTGATCCCGAGGGAAATTGGGTTTCGTTACAGCCGCACCAACCAAGAATAGTGAAGAAATATAGCAATATAAAGCCATAAATAATTAAATAATAATAAGTAAATTATGCCAAGTAAAATTAGTCCAGGACCAGCCTATTGGCTCAGGGTGTCTGACGCTCCTAGGGAGGAGTTGTAAAGTTTGATGGCCACAGGTAGGAATGACTTCCTATGATGCTCAGTGTTACATCTCGGTGGAATGAGTCTCTGGCTGAATGTACTCCTGTGCCTAACCAGTACATTATGGAGTGGATGGGAGACATTGACCAAGATGGTATGCAACTTGGACAGCATCCTCTTTTCAGACACCACCATCAGAGAGTCCAGTTCCATCCCCACAACATCACTGGCCTTACGAATGAGTTTGTTGATTCTGTTGGTGTCTGCTACTCTCAGCCTGCTGCCCCAGCACACAACAGCAAACATGATAGCACTGGCCACCACAGATTCGTAGAACATCCTCAGCATCATCCGGCAGATGTTAAAGGACCTCAGTCTCCTCAGGAAGTAGAGACGGCTCTGACCATTCTTGTAGACAGCCTCAGTGTTCTTTGACCAGTCCAGTTTATTGTCAATTCGTATCCCCAGGTATTTGTAATCCTCCACCATGTCCACACTGACCCCTTGGATGGAAACAGGGGTCACCAGTGCCTTAGCCCTCCTCAGGTCCACCACCAGCTCCTTAGTCTTTTTCACATTAAGCTGCAGATGATTCTGCTTGCACCATGTGACAAAGTTTCCCACCGTAGCCCTGTACTCAGCCTCATCTCCCTTGCTGATGCATCCAAGGAGCTCGTTAGTTGAAGGCCGCATCCTCTGTTCAGCACAGAGGTGAGTAAACGTCGCCAAACAGCAAGCTGAACACCAGCCCGAGACCCTGACCCTTTCAATCTGGCCTGGTGTTTAAATCAGCCTAGCAATGGGTCGTTCTTTGCTCTCAGACCTGGGCCTTGCCACTTGAATAGGCTCTCGGGTCCGAGAACCGGCACCTTGATTTGATCCGTACCCAACCTTTCCAATTTGGCCCGACACTTGAATTGGTCAAAGCTCGACTTTTCCTTGTTTTCAGGCCTGGCCACTGCTGCTTCGAATTGCCTCCAATTCCTCTCCAGCAGCCAAACATTGGTTCATTCCCCGCTCTTGGGCCCGAGCCCCACCACCTGAACTCAGGCCCATATGTGCCATGCCACAACCATCCTACACCTTTGAGGCTACTGCTCACACTGTAAAAATGACAAATCATACAGGTGACTCAAAACCTTGCCTCTGAAAGGGAATTTACAGGGAGCTCACACATTCATGGGAGCTGTGCAAACCCTTTACAGATGGCGTTTGAATTAAACTTGGAATTCCTTTGCCCCAAGTTGTGGTAGCGTCATGCTAACTTCTACACTACTGTCATGCCCTAAACGACTGTGACAGGGCTCAAACCTGCATTCCTTTGATAAATCTGCATCTAACTCTAAAGTCTGATTCCTTATCCATTAGGCCGCATAATGTGTAGTTTTGTGGGTTGTCTTTCATTGATTCTTTTGTGGTTCTATGTTCTACTGTGAATACCTACAAGAAAATAAATCTCAGGGTAATATATACTGACCTAAACATACATCAGTAATAAATTTGCTTTGACCTCTGAACTTTGAACGTACAGCTTGGGTATCACTGATTTGCCTCAATATTACCAGTATTGGCATGACACTTTCTTTATCCATACAGATCTGGATCTTAGATGAAAAAAAAATCCCATGAAACTGGTCGCAGGAAAAAACACTGAGAAATCAATTTCAGTGTTCTAAGCTCACCTACAACTTGCCAGGCAAGATTTAGTAATATTCTTCAAAAAATCTACAGAAAAGTCCCATCCTCATTACCCGTTTGTAATGTCTTCTTGAATGCTTTGTCAAGCAGCAAAGGGGTGATGTTTATTGCAAGACAACGCACTTTAAATGCTCTAACTTCAATTTGGAACTGCAAATTGAATGCCTATGAAGCTGTTTTATTGTTCAAAGCAGTCACAGCACATGACTGATGTTTGATGGTATTACAAATGAATATATGTAGAGATAGAAACAGAGTGTTCTGTGCTTCCTGAGGTTCTTGGGGCTAATCATTAATCTATTGATATCTTGGATGAGCAATTATGCTTCTGTTTGTGTGGCAATAAAAAATATTTATTTTGTAATATTAGGATATAATATATAGAAATCTTGATATATATATACACAAATGTTTGTATATATAGCTATAATATATAAAAAATAATAAAATATATAATTTTTAGCCAGAGGGTTTTGAATCTGTGGAGTTCATTGCCATAGACATCTGTGGAGGCTCAGTCATTGGGTATATTTAAAGCAAAGGTTGATAGTTTTTTGGTTAGTCAGGGTGTTAAAGATTACAGGGAGAAGGCAGCAGAATGGAATCGAGAGGGGTATCAGCCATGACAAAATGGTGGAGCAGATGTGTTGGGCCAAATAGCTTAATTCTACTCCTAGGTTTTTACGGATTTCAAGTTCAAGTTTAATTGCCATTCAGCCATACATGAATATCCATGAATACAGCCAAATGAAACAATGTTACTCTGGGGCCAAGGTCCCAACAGTCATACAAAGCAATGTAAGAATGTTATCAAAGAACATAAATATCATCATATACAATCCTGAAATTCATTTTCTTGTGGGCACACTAGTAAATCTATGGTGAAATAACCATTTCAGAATCAATGAAAGTGCCTAATTTAGGAGGTCAACCTAAATGCAAATGACAATAAACTGTACAAATACAAAAAGGAAGAAATAATAATAAATAAGAAATGAATATCAAGAACATGAGATGAAGAGTCCTGAAAGTGAGCCTATTGGCTGTGGGAAAATGACAATGATGGGAAGATTTAAGACGGCTGACTGTGATGATCTTACTGTGATATCTTGTTTAAGATGGCTTTAACTGTGATGGACTGGACTATATCCACTATCTTTGTAGGATTTTCCATTCAAGTGCATTGGTGTTTCCATACCCGGTTGTGATGCAGCCAGTCAATACACTCTCTACTACACATCCATAGAAGCTTGTCAAAATTTTAGATGTCATGCCAAATCTCTGCGATCCCCTAAAGCAGTAGAGGTGCTTTCTTCAAAATTGCACTTACATTCTGAGCCGAGGACAGGTCCTACAAAATAATAACACTGAGGAATTTCACATTGCTAACTCTTTTCACCTTGGATCCTCCAATGAGGACTAGCTCTGGTTTCATACTCCTGAAGTCAATAATCAGCTCCTTGTTTGGAAGAGGTTGTTGTTATGGCATGATTCAGCCAGAATTTCAATCTTCCCGCTATATATTGATTCATCACCACATTTGATTTGGCCTACAACAGTAAACTTAACTATGGCATCGGAGCTGTACTTAGCCACACAGGCCATAAGTATAAAGTGAGTAAAGCAAGGGCTAAGCACACAGCCCTACGGTGCACCTGTTCTGATGGAGATTGTGGAGGAGGTGTGGTTGCCACTCCATAATACCATAAGACTATAAGATATAGGAGCAGAATTAGGCCATTTGGACCATCAAGTCTGGTCCACCACTTCATCATGGCTGATCCAACCTTCCCCAGCCCCAATCTCCTGCCTTCTCCCTGTATCTCTTCATACCCTGGTCAATGAAGAATATATCAACCTCTGACTTAAATATACATAAAGACTCAGCTTTCACAGCTGTTGTGGCAAAGAATTCAACAGATTCACCACTCTCTGGTTAAAGAAATTTCTCCTTATCTCCTTTCTAAAAGGCCCCCTCCCATTCCCCTATTCTGAGGTTGTGTCCTCTGATCTTAGACTCTCCCCCAGGGAACATTGTCTCCCCATCCACTGTATCAAGGCCTTTCACCATTCAATAAGTTTCTATAAGGTCATTTTCCATTCTTCTAAATTCTAGTGAACACAGTTGCAAAATTATCAAAAGCTCTTTATATGACAAGCCATTCAATCCTGGAATCAATTTTGTAAAACTCCTTTGAACAATCTTCAGTTTCAACATATTTTTTCTAAGATAAGGAGCGGAAACTTGCTCACAATACTCCAAGTGAGGCCTCGCCAGAGCTTTATAAAGTTTCTTACTTTTTCAATCTTTTTATTAAATTTTGCAAAGACAAATATGTAGCAGTCATAATAGTACAAAAGGAAGTGGGATTACATTGTTGGCAATTAACCCGTGAATAAAAACTCTAGGTAACAGCAATTTAATTGACCTCTCAAACCCGTGATAAAAAAACAAGATACAAAAAAAAAATAAAATGATGGGGAAAAAAAACTCCAAATTGAAAAATCAAAAACAAAATAAACTAAACTAAACTAAAACTAAAACTAAACTAAACAAAGCTGGGCTATTCTAATATATCAAATAAAATCATTAGTGTCATCAAATCCGCTCCTCTACTCAAATTAATGAATGATGTAAAGGAATTGGAGAAGGTCAAATTACGTTCTATGAAAGTATTGAATAAAAGGCCTCCAAGTTTCTTCAAATGTACCCAAGGGATCAAAGGTACCACTTCTAATTTTTTCTAAGTTTAAACAAGATATGGTTTGGGAAAACCATTGAGATGTCATTGGAGGATTCATCTCTTTCCAATTCAATAAAATAGTTCTTCTAGCCATTAAGGTAGCAAATGCAATCATCTGCTGAGCTGAAGAGGGCAGATCTATCATTGGTAAACCAAAAATTGCAGTAATAGGGTGAGGTTGTAAATCAATGTGCAAAACTGTAGAGAATGTATCAAAAATATCTTTCCAAAATTTTTCCGAGACAGTACAAGACCGAAACATATGAGTCAGAGAGGCTACCTCAGAGTGACATCTATCACAAATCGGATTTATATGAGAGTAAAAACGAGCTAATTTATCTTTAGACATATGAACCCTATGTACTGCTTTAAACTGAATCAACGTATGTTTAGCACAAATAGAAGAAAAATTCTAATTGAAATTTTTTCCCCCATTTTTCTATAGATAGATAGATGATAGATAGATACTTTATTCATCCCCATGGGGAAATTCAATTTTTTTTCCAATGTCCCATACACTTGTTGTAGCAAAACTAATTACATACAATACTTAACTCAGTAAAAAATATGATATACATCTAAATCACTATCTCAAAAAGCATTAATAATAGCTTTTAAAAAGTTCTTAAGTCCTGGCGGTAGAATTGTAAAGCCTAATGGCATTGGGGAGTATTGACCTCTTCATCCTGTCTGAGGAGCATTGCATCGATAGTAACCTGTCACTGAAACTGCTTCTCTGTCTCTGGATGGTGTTATGTAGAGGATGTTCAGAGTTATCCATAATTGACCGTAGCCTACTCAGCGCCCTTCGCTCAGCTACCGATGTTAAACTCTCCAGTACTTTGCCCACGACAGAGCCCGCCTTCCTTACCAGCTTATTAAGACGTGAGGCGTCCCTCTTCTTAATGCTTCCTCCCCAACACGCCACCACAAAGAAGAGGGCGCTCTCCACAACTGACCTATAGAACATCTTCAGCATCTCACTACAGACATTGAATGACGCCAACCTTCTTAGGAAGTACATTCGACTCTGTGCCTTCCTGCACAAGGCATCTGTGTTGGCAGTCCAGTCAAGCTTCTCGTCTAACTGTACTCCCAGATACTTGTAGGTCTTAACCTGCTCCACACATTCTCCATTAATGATCACTGGCTCCATATGAGGCCTAGATCTCCTAAAGTCCACCACCATCTCCTTGGTCTTGGTGATATTGAGACGCAGGTAGTTTGAGTTGCACCATATCACAAAGTCCTGTATCAGTTTCCTATACTCCTCCTCCTGTCCATTCCTGACACACCCCACTATGGCCGTGTCATCAGCGAACTTTTGCACATGGCAGGACCCCGAGTTATATTGGAAGTCTGATGTGTACAGGGTGAACAGGACCGGAGAGAGCACGGTTCCCTGCGGCGCCCCTGTGCTGCTGACCACCGTGTCAGACCTACAGTCTCCCAACCGCACATTTGTTCTAAGTTGTTCCCAACTTAGAACAAATGGTTCTAAGCAGTCAGGAAACAAAGTTATCACACGGGAATAGACCAACAAACTGCCAACCAGTGGTTGCGACGGAGAAGTTCTCATAGTGAGTCTGATGGAAACCAGGTTTGCCATCATTAAAGAGAATTGGAAGCAATTAGGGAACTTAATGATCGGGACCATGACAATACCTCACCCCCACACACCCCCCCCCCCCGAATGGGAGCCTCCAGGTGAACCACCAGGATTGTCATGATGGAAATCATGAATGAGGGAAGGGTCCAGGATGAAGGAGTGGGGAGCGTTCCTTTGGGCCATTTCCTTCCCAATCGACCAGGTATGGAGGTCCCTGCCTCAGTGGCGCACATCCAGTAATTGCTGGACGGTGTACACTAGGTGGTCATCAATGATCTGGGCAGATCAAAGCAGTTCAGCAGGAGGCCATAAAAGGCTGACAGATACCATTTTGAATTGGGAAACGTGGAATGTAGGATGGATGTGCATAAATTTGGGCAGTTTGAGTCGGACCACCGAGAGGTTGATAATACTCTCAATCTCGAATGGTCCCAGGAAGCAGGGGGCAAGCTTCTTGGGCTCATTCTTGAGGGGGATGTCTTTAGAAGAGAGCCAAACCTTCTGCCCAGGCCAATAATCAGGTGCAGGAATCCAATGGCAATCGGCAATCCTCCAGTTGTGGTCGGCTGAATGAAGAAGGGCTGCGCATGTGTCTTTCCAGATCTTGTGGCACCAGTGGAGATGGGCCTGAACAGAAGGCACAGCTATGTTATCTTCATGAGCAGAGAACAGAGGGTGTTGGTAACCGAGGGAACATTCAAAAGGAGACATTCCAGGGCGGCTGGAACAGGTAAGAGACGAAGCAATCCAGCAGGTGGTCAGTGGGAGGCTTTTCCACAGGCACAAACAGAACAGGCAGAGACAAAGGAACAGGTGTCAGCGTCCATGGAGGGCCACCAGAAATGTCTCTTCAGGAGGGACAGAGTCCGATCGATCCCGGGATGGCAGGCGAAATGAGACATGTGTCCCCACTGGAGAACCTGAGATTGAACGGAGTCAGGCACAAAGAGGCGATTGGAGGGTCCATTGCCTGGGTCAGGTTGGGCCCATTGGGCCTCTTTGACTATAGTCTCGATCTCCCAGGTGAGGGCAGCCTGCGCAGGATGGCCGAAGGATGGTCTCAGGGTTGGGAAGGCCCTCCTTGGAAATGTATTGATGGGAGAGAGCATCGGGCTTCTCGCTCTTGGACCCCGGACGATAGGTGAGTGTAAATCTGAACCGACCAAAAAATAATGCCCAATGGGCCTGCAGATTTTCAGGCGTTTGGCGGTTTGTATATTCACAAGGTTTTTGTGATCGGTCCAGATGATAAACGGATGTTCCTCTCCCTCCAGCCAGTGCCTCCACTCCTCCAAAGCAAGTTTGACCGCCAGTAATTCCCGGCTCCCTACATCGTAATTTCATTCAGCAGGAGACAGCCGGCAAGAAAAGAAGGCACAAGGATGGAGTTTTTGGTCAGGGCCTGAACGTCGGGAGAGGACCGTTCCCATCCCAGAGTCGGATGTGTCAACCTCCATAATGAATTGACAAGAGGGGTCTGGTTGGACCAGGATGGGAGCAGAGGTGAAACGCCTCTTCAGCTCTGAGAAGGCAGTATCTGCTTCAGGGTCCCAGTGAAAAGGGGTCTTAGGAGTGGTGAGTCGATTAAGGAGCACTGCCACCCGCCTGTAATCCCTGATGAAACAACAATAAAATTTTGCGAACCCCAGAAATCGCTGGAGATGCTTGAGTGTCATAGGTGTTGGCCACTTTGCTGCCTCCCGGATCTTTTCTGGATCTGTCCTCACTTGCCCACTCGCGATGATGTATCCTAAGAAACTGGCTGAAGGAACGTGAAATTCCCACTTCACGGCTTTTACAAATAGTTTGTTCTCCCAAAGTCTCTGCAGAACCTGATGGACATGGTGGGTGTGTTCCTGAAGATTGCTGGAGAAGATTAAAATGTCATCCAAATAAACAAACACGAAGCAGTTAATGAAATCTCTAAGGACATCATTTATCAGTGCTTGGAAAGCAGCAGGGGCATTGGTGAGGCCGAATGGCATGATCAGGTATTTGAAGCGACCAAGAGGGATGTAGAACAAAGTCTTCCACTCATCTCCCTCCCTTATCCTGACCAGATGATAGGCACTTCGTAGGTCCAACTTGGAGAAGATGGTGACTCCGTGAAGTGGTTCGAAAGCGGAGTTGAGAAGGGACAGTGGATATTTGTTCTTTATAGTTATGCTGTTTAGGCCTCGGTAATCAATGCAGGGATGCAGTGAGTCGTCTTTCTTCCCCACAAAGAAGAAACCTGCGCCAACAGGGGAGGTTGAGGGTCGGATAATGCCTGCCGTGAGAGATTCATTTAAGTAAGCCTCCATTGCCTCCTTTTCTGGCCGGGACAATTTATACAGCCGACCGGTGGGTAGAGGGGCCCTGGGGAGAAAGTCGATTGCGCAAGCATAAGGGAAGTGTAGCGGCAGGGAAAGGGCCCATTGTTTGCTGAATACTTCTCCCAGATTGTGGTACTCAGCTGGAACCTTGGATAAGTCGGGGGTTTCAGCAGCAGACGAGGTCGCGGTGACTTTCACAGGGGAAAGGGCCGAGTGGAGTGACAGAACGGACTCCAGCTGGCTATCTTCCCAGTGGACCAGTTGATGTGAGGATTATGGCTTGAGGGGAGGAAATTAAGTTAAATTGTACCTGCTCCTGATGGTTCCTGTAGAGAATTAGAGACAGGGGTGTGTGCAGTGTGTGATCCAGGCCAGAAGTCTGCCTTCCAGCACTCGGGCCTCCAGAGGGGTACTCAACGTCTCTTGAGGAATTCCAGCACAGGAAGTTATGTCTTCATCCAGAAGATTGCCCTCAGCACCGGAGTTCACTAGAGCTGACAGAAGCAGGGATTGTTTGTTGTAACATCAAGTTTCTGGGACCTGTATCTGGGTTCTGGGAATGGAAGGGAATGTTGTCTGGGTCACCAGGGTCCCCCTTTCTACTGGTGAGTCTTCCTTCTTTGGCTGAAGGGGACAGGTAGCTCGGACATGGCTGGACTGGCTGCAATAGAGACACTCACCCGCTCTCAGTCTCCAGAGTCACTCAGCGGGAGAGAGGCGGTTCCGTCCCAGCTGCATGAGTTCCTCTCCCGGGCCGGTGGAAATGGCCGGGCTGGGAGCTACTCTTGGAGCAGGAGGAGGAGAGGGACTTGTTCTTGTGGGTGGCAGAAACGAGTCCTGTGGAGTGGCCAATGGTGGTGGACGACAAAATCTTTCCCTATGGCGTTCTCGAAGACGGTTGCCTAGCCTGGTGGCTAGGGAGATCAATGTATCCAGGCTGTCGGTGTCATCCCTTGCCATCCTTCACCATGTTGCTGAGTCCACCCACATACCGAGTCTTTGATGGAAACCAGGTGAGCCATCACTAAAGAGAATTGGAAGCAATTTGGGAAATTAATGATCAGGACATAATCAAAGAAAATTAGGAGCAAGATAGGGAATTAACAATCAGGACCATGATAATTGTCCACTGTGTCTCTGTGAGGTGGAAGTTTGTAACAGGAAGGGATCAATAACTCTACTGGGTGCTTTTTATAGACCACCCAATAGTATCAGGAAAATTGAGGAGCAGATAGGGAGACAGATTCTGGAAAGGTGTAATAATAGCAGGATTATCATGGTGGGAGATTTTAATTTCACAAATATCGATTGTCATCTCCCAAGAGCAAGGAATTTAGATGGGGTGGAGTTTATTAGGTATGTTCAGGAAGGTTTCCTGACACAATATGTAGATAAGCCTACAAGAGGAGAGGCTGTACTTGATCTGATATTGGGAAATGAACCGGGTCAGGAGTCAGGACTCTCAGTGGGAGAGCATTTTGGAGATAGTGATCACAATTCTATCTCTTTTACCACAGCATTGGAGAGAGATAAGAACAGACAAGTTAGGAAAGTGTTAAGTTGGAGTAAGGGGAAATATGAAGATCTCAGGCAGGAACTTGTAAGCATAAATTGGGAACCAATGTTCTCAGGGAAATATACGGCAGAAATGTGGCAAATGTTCAGGGAATATTTGCTTGGTGTTCTCCATAGGTATGTTCCAATGAGACAGGGTAAGGATGGTAGGGTATAGGAACCGTAGTGTACAAAGGCTTTTGAAAATCTAGTCGAGAAGAAAAGAAAAGCTTACGAAAGGTTCAAAAAGCTAGATAACTTTAGAGAGCTAGAAGATTATAAGGCTAAGAATGTAATTAGGAAAGCCAGAAGGGGCCATGAGAAGGCCTTGGTGGGCAGGATTAAGGAAAACCCCAAGGCATTCTACAAGTATGTGAAGAGCAAGAGGATAAGACGTAAGAGAATAGGATCAAACAAGCGTGACAATGGAAAAGGGTGTATGGAACCGGAGGAGATAGTGGAGGTACTTAATGAATGCTTTGCTTCAGTATTAACCTCGGAAAAGGATCTTTGTGATGGTAGGGTTGAGTTATCATGGATTGAAAAGCTTAAGCATATAGACATTAAGAAAGATGATGTACTGAAGCTTTTGGAAAGCATCAAGTTGGATAAGTCACCAGGACCAGATGAGATGTACCCCAGGCTACTGTGGGAGGTGAGGGAGGAGATTGCTGAGCCTCTGGCAATGACCTTCGCATCATCAATGGGGACAGGAGAGGTTCCGAAGGATTGGAGGGTTGCGGATGTTGTTCCCTTATTCAAGAAAGGGAGATAGCCCACGAAATGTGGATTGTTAGAAGCTGCAGCTGGAGTCATTTCTCACGGTTGTAGTCATCGGGGACATTGGAAGTCTCCCTGACTTCCCACATCCCACAGGAGGAGCATTTCACTATCCTGCCTGGCATCTCTACTGTCCTAGCTGAGCAGATACAGATAAGAGAAAGAAAAGCACTTGAGCTTTTCTTTACCTTTCTTTCTCTGACTGAAGCTTCTGTTCTCTGAAACCTCGAGGAGCTAAAGCCTCAAGATCACCATTCTGTTTCTGTCCACTCAGATGGCAGCTGCTGTGCTTGCCCCACCTTCCTTTAATTTGCTCTTACTAATCAATCCCAAACCTAGTTTAGTCTCTGGTCAAAGCACCTTTTCGCTATAGTAACCTGCTGCTGAAGTCCCCCCCCACCCCCAAACTTCCCATTGGCCGGCGGCCAAGTTCTGAACTGCAAATGATGAAAGCAGGGATCCAATTGCACAAGGAGGTATTGAGGCCAAAGTCTTGTGTGATGGTATTGAATGCTGAGCTGCAGTCGATAAAGAGCATCCTTAGACCATAAGATATAGGAGCAGAATTAGGCCATTTGGCCCATCATGTCTGCTCTGCCATTTCATCATGGCTGATCCATTTTCCCTCTGAGCCCCAGTTTTCAGCCTTCTCCCCTTATCTCTTCATGCCCTGTCCAATCAAGAATCTGTCACTGCCTTAAATATACCCAAGATTGGCAACAAATTCCACAGATTACTGTTTGGTTAAAGAAATTCCTCCTCTATCTGAGGTTGTGGTCTTAAACTCCCCCAACCACAGGAAACATCCTGAAGCATGCTTCTTTACTGTCCAGATGTTCTGGCATTATCAAGTCAAGTCAAGTCACTTACTATTGTCATTTCAACCATAAACTGCTGGCACAGTACACAGTAAAAACGAAGCAAAGTTCCTCCAGGACCCTGGATCTACATGAAACAACACAAAACTACACTGGGCTATGTGAGACAGCACAAGGCTACACTAGACTACATAAAACAACATAAAAACTGCACTAGACTACAGACCTACAAGGGACTTCGTAAGGTGCACAAAACAGTGCAGGGCAGTACAATAATACAAGACAATGGCACAGTGGAGGACAAATTTCAATACAATAATAAATTATGTGGATGTCAGTCTAGACTCTGAGTATTGAGGAGTCTGATGGCTTGGGGGAAGAAACTGTTTCACAGTCTGGTCGTGAGAGCCCACATGCTTCAGTACCTTTTGCCAGATGGTAGGAGGGAGAAGAGTTTGTATAAGGTTTGTATAAGTTTGTGTGAGTTTCTTCACAATGTTGCTAGATTTGTGGGTGCAGCGTGTGGTGTAAATGTCTGTAATAGCGAGAAGAGAGACCCCAATGATCTTCTCAGCTGACCTCACTATCTGCTACAAAGTCTTGAAATCTGAGTCGGTGCAATTCCTGAACCAGGCAGTGATGCAGTTGCTCAGGATGCTCTCGATACATCTCTGTAGAATGTATATAAGTCAGCAAGCACATAGAAGATATCAATTAAATACAGTCACACAAAAATCTGCTGTCGATGCTCAACAATTCCTTGCTTTGATTTCAGCTTTCCAGCATTTGTCATTCCTTCTGTCTTTAACCTACAATTTTGAGCGGATGTTTTTAGTGGGTCGTTATTCACCATGTTCATGTGACATCGTGGAGCCATTAATTTAATAGAGACATAAAACTGAATGGACTAATGTGCCATTAGGTTAGCAAACAGAGGGATGATAAACAATTGCACAGAGCACTCAACAACAATAATTCTTGTTCTTATCCTTGCTTTTATCCACTTCAGCTGCAAAAGCAATGAACACTGAAGTGGATGTGAAATGGGACACTGTTTGCTGTTGCGTTATAATGGTCCATTCTATTTCAAACATACAACAGGAAAAAGGAATGAGATTCCAAGAATACCATTCCTCCCAAGACAAATTACAAATAAAACAGAAAAAGAAAAAATTACTGCCTTTTAAAAGAATCTGTACATTGTAAATACAAGTGGGGCAGTTAGTGTGACACTGTTACAGCTTAGGGCATTGGATTTTGGAGTTCATTTCCAGCACTCTCTGTAAGAACTTTGTACATTCTTCCTGAGAGCATGTGAGTTTCCTCCGGGAGCTCCAGTTTCCTCCTCCACTCCAAAGACATTGTGGTTATTAAGTTATTTGGTTGTTGTAAATTGTCCTGTCCTAAGTAGTCTAAGGTAGGGATGTATTTGGCACAGCTTTGTGGGCTGAAGGGCCTGTATTGTGTTGTATGTTTTCTATGTTTCTAAGTCTCCTGTCTCCAGTGATCCTTCGTGCCCTTTTTACACATCTGTCTAAGTAACTAGAAACATAGAAAACATAGATAGTCCTATCTAGCTGTAACATTACCTCTTGGATCTTGAACCCAATCCCACGGTTGATGAAGGCCAATGCCCTGCATGCCTTCTTAACTACAGAGTCAACTTGCACAGCAACCTTGAGTGTCCTATGGACTCAGACCCCAAGATCCCTCTGATCCTCCACACTACTAAGAGTCTTACCATTAATACTATATTCTGCCATCATATTTGATCTACCAAAATGAACCACCTCACACATATTTGGGTTGAACTCCATCTGCGACTTCTCAGCCCAGTTTTGCATCCTAACGATGTCCTGCTGTAACCTCTGGCATCCCTCCACACTATCCACAACACCCCCAACCTTTGTCTCATCAGCAAACTTACTAACCCATCCCACCATGCCCTCATCCAGGACACATAAAAATGACGAAGAGTAAGGTTCCCAGAACAGATCCCTGAGGCACACCACTGGTCACCGAGTTCCATGCAGAATATCACTCGTCTCCAATCACTCTTTGCTTTCTGACGGCAAGCTAATTCTGGATTCACAAGGCAAGGTCTCTTGGATCCCATGCCTCCTTACTTTCTTAGTAAGTCTTGCATGGGGTATCTTATCAAATGCCTTGCTGAAATCCATATACACAACATCTACCACTCTTCCTTCAACAATGTGTTTAGTCACATCCTCAAAAAAATTCAGTCAGGCTCATAAGACATGACCTGCCTTTGACAAAGCCATGCTGACTATTCCTAATCATATTATGCCTCTCCAAATGTTCATAAATCCTACCTCTCAGGATCTTCTCCATCAACTTAGCAACCACTAAAGTAAGACTCACTGGTCTATAATTTTCTGGGCTATCTCTACTTCCTTTCTTGAATCAGGAACAACATTTGCAACCCTCCAATGCTCCGGAACCTCTCCCGTCCCCATTGATGATGCAAAGGTCATTGCCAGAGGCTCAGAAATCTCCTCCCTTGCATCCCACAGTAGCCTGGGGCATATTTTGCCTGGTCCTGGTGACTTATCCAATTTGATGCTTTCCAAAAGCTCCAGTACATCCTCTTTTTTAACATCTAAATGCTCAAATATTTCAGTCCACTCTAAGTCATCTCTACAGTTGCCAAGATACTTTTCCATAGTGAATACTGAAGCAAAGTATTCATTAAGTACTTCCGCTATCTCCTCCAGTTCCATACACAGTTTTCCACTGTCACACTTGATTGGTCCTATTCTCTCTCGTCTTATCCTCTTGCTCTTCATGTACTTATAGAATCCCTTGGTGTTTTTCTTAATCCTGTCTGCCAAGGCCTTCTCATGACCCCTTCTGGTTCTTCTAATTTCATTCTGAAGTTCCTTCCTGCTAGCCTTATAATTTTCTAAATCTCTGTCATTACCTATTTTTTTGAAACTTTCGTAAGCTTTTCTTTTCTTGATTAGATTTTCAACAGCCTTTGTACACCATGGTTCCTGTACACTACCACCCTTTTCCTGTCTGATTGGAACATACCTATGCAGAATGCCACACAAATATCCCCTGTATATTTGCCACATTTCTGCTCTACATTTCCCTGAGAACATCTGTTCCCAACTTATGCTTAAGTTCCTGACTAATAGCTTCATATTTTCCCTTTCTCCAATTAAATGTTTTCCTAACTTGTCCACTCCTATCCCTCTCCAATGCTATGGTAAAGGAGATAGAATTGTGATCATTATCTCCAAAATGCTCTCCCACTGAGAGATCTGACACCTGACCTTGTTCATTTCCCAATACCAAATCAAGTACAGCCTCTCCTCTTGTAGGCTTATCTACATATTGTGTCAGGAAACCTTCCTGAACACACCTAACAAACTCCGCCCCATCTAAACCCCTTGCTCTAGGGAGATGTCAATGAATATTGGGGAAATTAAAATCTCCTGTCACAACATCCCTGTTATTATTGCACCGTTCCAGAATCTGTTTCCGTATCTGCTCCTTGATGTCCCTGTTACTATTGGATGGTCTATAAAAAAAACACCCAGTAGAGTTATTGACCCCTTCCTGTTTCTAACTTCCACCTACAGAGACTCCGTAGACAATCCCTCCATGAATTCTTCCTTTTCAGTAGCTGTGACACTATCTCTGATCAGCAGTGTCAGTGCCCCCATTTCTTTTGGCCCCCTTCCTGTCCTTTCTGAAGCATCTAAAGCCTGGTAGTCTAAGTAGCCATTCCTGCCCTGGGCCATCCAAGTCTCTGTAATGTCCTGAATTATGGGAAGTTCACACCTATAGATGCGCTGGGCTGTCGGCACCACTCTCTGCAGAGTCCCGTGATTGAGGGAGGTACAGTTCCCACACCAGGCAGTGATGCAGCTAGTCAGGATGCTCTCAAATGTGCCCCTGTAGAAAGGATTTGGATTTGGGGACTCATGCCAAACTTCTTCAACTGTCTGAATTTGAAGAGGCGCTGTTGCGCTTTTTTCACCACACATCTGATATGTACAGACCACGTGAGGTCCTCGGTGATGTGTATGACGAGGAACTTGAAGTTGTTCACACTGTCAACCCCAGATCCATGAATGTCAATAGGGATTAACCTGTCTTTATTCCTCCTGTAATCCACAACCAGCTCCTTTGTTTTTGCGACATTAAGGGAGAGGTTGTTTTCTTGACACCACTGTGTTAGGGTGTTGACTTATTTTCCATAGGCTGCCTTGTTATTATTTGAGGTAAGGCCAATCTATGTAGTGTCATCTGCAAATTTAATTAGCAGATTGAAGCTGTGGGTGGCTACAGTCCTTGGTGTACAGTGAGTAAAGGAGGGGGCTTAGGATTCTGCCCTGGGAGGCTCCTGTGTTGAGAGTCAGAGGGGTGGAGGTGAGGGAGCCCACTCTTACCACCTGCCGGTGATCTGACAGGAAGTCCAGGATCCAGCTGCACAAGGCAGAGTGAAGGCCGAGGTCTCTGAGCTTCTCGTCTGGCCTGGAGGGAATTATGCTGTTGAATGCTGAACTGTAGCCCAAGAACAGCATTCTCACATAAGCATCTTTCTTCTCCAGATGTGTAAGGACAGTGTGTAGTGCTGTGGCTATTGCATCATTGGTTGTGTCTGCAGGCAAATTATAGGGGGTCCATGTGGGCGGTAGCATGCTGCAGATGTAGTCCTTGACCAGCCTCTCAAAGCATTTGCTTATTATTGAGGCGAATGCGACTGGATGCCATTTGTTATGGGATGTTACCTTGGTCTTTTTAGGTACAGGACCAATGGTGGATATTTTGAAGCAGGAGGGCACTCTACACTGGGTTTAAGGGGAGATTAAAATTGTCTGTAAACACACCTGACAGTTGTGCTGCATTCATCCTGAGAACCGGCTCTGGGATGCCGTCCGGCCCTGCAGCCTTTCCACTCATTGGAAACACCAGCATACTTCAACCTCAGTGATGACCAGGGTGCAGCTCTCCTTGATGGCTCAGTGCTGACAGCAACACTGCGTTTAACTTTGACGTCTGTGATGGCGTGCAGACCTTGCCATGTGCTGCGTGTGTTGTTGGTGGAGAGCACTGTAGATCGTAGCTTCATTTCTTGAGTCCCTGGTGGCCACTGGAGGCAAAAGCTCTGTGTCGGGCGCTAAGTGCTGCTCGCATGGAACTGTCGATCCAGGGTTTCTGGTTTGGATAGACCCTGACGAATTTTTGGGGGACAACATCTTCGATACACTTCCAGATGAAGCTCGTGACCCCTTCTGTGAACTCGAAGATATCCTCATCACGAAGATATTCCAGCTGACGTCATCAAAGCAGTCCTGTAGTATGGAGATTGATAGTTCGGACCAACAGTGGATGGTTTTAACTATGGCTGCCTCTTGTTTCAGCTTCTGCCTGCACATCGGCAGAAGCAGGATGGAGGAGTGATCTGACTTCCCAAGCGGCGGAGGAGGAGCACTCTGTAAGCGTTGCGGAAGAGGGAGTAGCAGCGTCTCCCCATGTGCTCACCTGGATGTGTTGACAAACCTTCAGAGAGACTTTAGTCGGCGATGCTCGAGTAAAGTCTCTGGCGACAATGAAAGCAGCTTCCAGGTGTACAGTCTCCAGGGAGCTGATGGTGCAGCCATGATCTGCTGGGTGCAGCCCACATAGCCTATGCTTATGGCAATTACATGGCATGCCCACAACTTACTAACCGGTACCTCTTTAGAATGTGTGAGGAAGCCGGAGCACCCAGAGGAAACCAACGCATTCACGAGGAGAACGTACGGGCAGTGGTGGGGAATGAACCCAGATCTTACAGCTGTCACTGTAACACATTAGGCTAAGTATATTTCTAAAACCACAAGGGTTAGCAATTTGTCATGCATCATACAGGAGTGTCATTCATCTCCATTCAAAGTCATTAAATGATGAAATGATTATCAGAGAAAATTGAATACAATGGAACCACTCCCTGAAGAAATAAACAATAGCATTTCTCCAATCTTCACTGTAACGTTCTATATTAAACATGCCTTGTGATAATCTTAACAGCAAACTACAAACGTAATCCTGGTTATGATTAAATTATATTGAAACAGGAGCATCTCACACTTTGTAGAAGTTACCCTCCCCTCTCCTGTGATGTCACTGTCCCAGTTTGTGGATCTTGAGTAGCAGCTAGAAGAGAGCAGAGCATGTAAGGGAACTGTGAGTTTGGTGGCAGTAGGTGGGAGTTCTCCAGAGCTGATGAGGTTAACGATGATGTCCGAGACAATTCTCTGATGGTGTGGAGTCCTTTTCATAGGGTCGTAAGTGGAGGTGCCTGAGAGTTGCTGCCTGGCCTCAGTCAGTCTGCCGCATTACAACAGCACCCCCTTTGTCTGCGGGTTTGATGGTAATGTTGGGATTGGTGCAGAGGGAGTGGAGGACTTCAATCGCAGCACTAAAACCTTGAATGTCTACATCATTCCTGTCAACCTTTCCCTCTCTGAGGTGGAAAGTTCTGTTCTAAGCGAGGGCCTTATCAATGCACCTCAGTGAGTGCTGAGCCCATTATGATGCCGAGCTTTTCTGTCTCCATCTCTGAGCCCACCTCTTCAGCCAGAGTTCCCCACCTTGCAATGACGATCCCTTGTCCTGTCTCCAACCTTCTTCCTCTTCTTGGACACTCCACTCTAGTTCTCTGCCTGCTCTTGATCTTCTCATCTCTAATTATTGATGAGACATCAACCAGCTCAACTTCAGTGCTCCTCACTCCTTTTTGAACCTTACCCCCTCTGAATGCATTTACTCTCCCCGTGCACCAATCCCAACATTACCTGCTCTTGTAGTGTGGCAGACTGACCTCTACCTGGCTGAGACCAGGCAGCAACTCTCAGACTTCTCTTAATACCTATCCTTTGAAAAGGACACCACTGCAGACAATTAGAAAATTGTCTCCGACATAATCACTAACTTCATCAACTCCGGAGAGCTCCCATCTATTGCCAGCAAACTCCTTTACCCAACATTGATATTTTCTACCTCTTACTCAAGTTCCACAAGCCTGACAGTCCAGGTAGACCCATTGTCTCTGCCTGCTCCTGCCCCACTGACCCTGTTTCCTCATACCTCAACTCCGTTCTATCCCCCTTGGTTCAGTCCCTTCCCACTTCTCATGCTCTTGATCTCCTCGGTAACTTACAAATCCCTGACACTGACTGTCTGATTTTCACCACAGATGTTCAGTCGCTATACACTTCTAACCTACATCAAGAAAGCCTTAAAGGTCTCTGCTTCTTTCTCAATAAACCAGTTCCCCTCCACCACCACCCTTCTCTGTCTGGCAGAACTGATCCTCACCCTGAACAATTCTTCCTTCGGCTCCTCCCATTTTCTTCAGACTCAAGGGGTAATCTTGGGCACCTGGATAGCCCCCCACCCCCCACCATGCCTGCCTTTTCAATGGCTGCACTGAACAGTCCCTGTTCCCCGTCTCCCCTGGTACTACTCCCCAAAACTCTTCCTCCACCACCGACCACTGCATTGTGCTGCTTCACACACCCATGCTGAGCTCATCAGTTTCACTAACTTTGCCTTCAGTTTCCACCCTGCCCTTAAATTCACTTGGTTAATTTCCAATACCTCCCTCCTCTTTCTTGATCTCTCTGTCAAGGCATCTTTTATAAACCTATCTATCTTAACTCTATACTCTTCCTACCTGTGTCCTGTAAAACTGCTATTCCCTTTTCTCAGTTCCTTCACCTCTGCCGCACCTCTTCCCCGATGAAGCTTTCCTGTCCGGGATATCAGAGATGTTTCCTTCTTCACAGAACAGGTTTTCCCTTCTTTCGACGCGGCCCTCACCCACATCTCCTCCACCTCCTGAACAATTCCACTCACCCCATATTCCCGCAGCCTTAGCAGTGGTAGAGTTCCTCTCATCCTTATCTACGATCCCATGAACCTTCACAACCAACACATCATTCTCTGCAACCTGCACCATCTCCAAAGGGATCCTACCACCAAACATATCTTCGCCTGCTTTCCGCTGGGATCGCTCCATCCTTGATTCCATTGTCTATTCATCCCTCCTGGCACTTATCCCTGCAAGCAGCCAAAGCTCTATGCCTGACCATTCACCCCCACTCAGGGCCCCACACAATCCTTCCAGATGAGGCAACACTTCACCTGTGAATCTACTGTTGTGTCCAGTGCTCACAGTGCAGCCTTCTCTACATTGGTAAGACCCATCATAAACTGGGAGACCACTTCATCGAGTACCTTTGCCCTATTCACCAAATGCGGAACTTACCAGTGGTAAAACATTTTAATTCTGATTCCCATTACCGTTCCAACATATTGGTCCATGGCCTCCTCTTGTGCCACGATGAGGCTACCTTCAGGGTGGAGGAACAACACCTTATATTCCATGATGGAATGAATATCAATCTCTCCTTCCCCCTGGGTCTGCTCCTTGTTCCCTTTCTCCCATGGTCCATTCTCCTCTTCTATCAAATTCCTTCCTGTCCTGCCTGTTACCTTTCCCACTCACCTGGCATCACCTAACATCTCCTAGCTAGCCTCCTTCTCCTCCCTCCACCATTTTATTCAGGCATCTTCCCCTTCATTCTTCAATTCCTGCAGAAGGTTCTCAGCCCGAAATGTGGACTATTTGCATAGTCATATATCCATAGCTGCTGCCTGACCTGCCCAATTCCTCTAGCATTTGTGGGTGGTGTAGAAATCAGATTTCATTTGGAATGTCAGTCACACTGCTCATAATGGTCTCCTCAGAAAGGCAGCTGCCCTCATGAAAAGTCTTGGACTGAAACATCGACTCTATTAAATTCACAGATGCCGCCTGACCTGCTGAGCTCCCCCAGCATCTTGTGTGCATTGCTCTCCACTTCCAGCAAATGCAGGATGTCTGTTGTCCACTGAAGTGCATTTTAGCTCTTTTCCAGGGAAGAACTAATTTCTGCAAAAGAGCTCCAATACTGTATGTCATATGAACTGCTTATTTTTCTACAGACGCTTCGTGACTTCAGAGTGGTATATGGTGACATATACATAACTTGATAATAAATTTACTTTGAATTTTGAACTTCAACCTACTGAGTACTTCCTGCATTTCCTGTTTTCTTTCATTGAACATTTCCAGCATTTGAAAGTTATTTTTAATTTTCAAACTTTAATTTAGTATTGGCTTTCCTTCCACCTAGATCCGGCCTATTTGCAGTGTCTGATTTGGCTAGGGGTAGGCTAATACTTCTTGCTTCTCAACCCTGACCCACGCCGTTGGTAGTCTAGTAATTTTTTTCCCCACTGGCTCATGGACAATTCTGCCTGAGCATCCAACAGTTCAGGAGAATCTATTTCCCATTCTGTTGAAGTTCTAGTTATCTTTAATGAAAATCCACACAAGATTAATAATGGCACAGAAATCTTAAAAATCTAAGCAAAACAGGATCAGAAGCAGGTTTACTATCACCAGCATTTGTCAAGAAATGTGATGACTTTGTGACAGCAGTACAATGCAATACATGATAATATAGGAGAAAAAAACTGTGAATGAGAGAAAGTATATATTGAATAGTTATATTAAATAAAAAGTGCAAAAACAGAAATAAAAATGTAGTGAGGTAGTGTTCATAGTTTCAACATCCATTCAGAAACAGCAAGAGCTTATTTGTGATTGCTAGTAATTTATCACAGTGAAGCTACTTAACACACACAAAATGCCGGGCAGTTCAGCAGATCAGGCAGGATCTATGGAGAGAGATAAACAGGACACTAAACATGGAGTTCATCTCCCCTCAGCTTGCAGCTTGCTGCATTATGGAAGCAACTCTGGTGGTTGCACTGAGACAGTGAAATATGCCCTGATCTGACCTCCAGTGTGAGGGAGTGAATATGCCATGATCTGACCTCCAGTGTGAGGGAGTGAATGTGATCTGATCTGATCTCCAGTGTGAGGGAGTGAATGTGATCTGATCTGATCTCCAGTGTGAGGGAGTGAATGTGATCTGATCTGATCTCCAGTGTGAGGGAGGGAATGTGATCTGACCTCCAGTGTGAGGGAGTGAATATGCCATGATCTGATCTCCAGTGTGAGGGAGTGAATATGATCTGATCTCCAGTGTGAGGGAGTGAATATGCCATGATCTGATCTCCAGTGTGAGGGAGGGAATGTGATCTGTTCTGATCTCCAGTGTGAGGGAGTGAATGTGATCTGATCTGACCTCCAGTGTGAGGGAGTGAATGTGATCTGATCTGATCTCCAGTGTGAGGGAGGGAATGTGATCTGATCTGACCTCCAGTGTGAGGGAGGGAATGTGATCTGATCTGACCTCCAGTGTGAGGGAGTGACATGTGCCATCATCTCATGTAGGGTTCTCAGTAATATTAACTGTAATGTTAACTGTTAACTGCTAATATTAAAATGTCTTCTCTGTAATGTTAACTATGAGGGAATGTTCTCTATAGCTGATATGTTTGTGTTATAACTACTGATAACAGGGGGACTAATCAATGGGAGTCTTGTCATTCTAACTGTATGTGTGGGAACTGGGGTTGATGCACGGGAAGTTCGGCAAGGAGAAGCAAAGAGGGAGGACTTGCGGGAAGCACTCTGGTAGACCACTGTGGTTGGTCCCAGTCCGATGGTCGTGGAGTTCAGAGTGTTACATACCCCAGGGGTATCTTGTGACTGTCTTATGACCATGATGTAATTGTGTATCTTGTGAGCATGATGTAATGGTCTTGTGATGGTGGGGTGATGTAATTTCCCGCCAGTGTGACATGTTCTCAACAGGTATAAAACAATAAAGCCTGCAGTAACGCAGGCATTTTGTGTTGATTCGTCATTTCATTAGTCAGTTACTCTGTTATGCTGCGTATTTGTCTGATGACACAGTTTCGTTTTAAAGTGGAGTTTTACTTTCTACTGTAAGGTACAGAATCATTGTGCCGGCAGTTTCACCAATTGCTGCCAGTTTCGTGTGATGTATCTTTGATTTAATTTTAAAGTCTAAGTATTGGAGCCTGAAGACTTTACCGGAGTATGGGAACTCGAAGGATCGAGTAAAGTTTGACGATTTAATACAGGATCGAACTTATTGAATCTTCGTTCAGGAAATAGCGACCTGAATCTGAGATAACCCCTGCCTGTAAGAGCAGAAAGGGTTGTGCAGTGTTCATTCACCAAGAAAAATGTCAGTTCCTTTAAGCCGTTTTTATTTCCTTCATCGTGAATCCTTCAGAAAAGGCATATTTCGGTTGGGATCAGCAGTAAAGTTACGTCATCAAGGAAGTCGTTACTTCAGGAAAGTCTCTCTTAATTGACTGTATAAACCACTTTAAGACCGTGTTCGCATTTACCACTTTAAGAACTGTTCCAGAGTTGCCGTATAGCAGTTAACTTCCAGTTAAATTAATCGTTTATTTTTCATTTTTGTTGAGCAGAGTTTAATAAGTGTTTATATGTTTATAAAACCTGACTCAATTCTATATTCATTGTTGCCAGACACGTATCGTAACAGGAGGAGATCGAACGGTGGGCCGAGGATATTGCGTGAGTTCTTACATGTGCACGAACTGTATAATTCCTATTCTTGGCACCTTTTTATTTTGTAATTTTGTTTCTCTACTAACCCTATAGTCACATTAAAATTTATAAAGTGTAATCATTTAAATGTACATTGTGCACGGACTGATATTTTACGTTGTGGGTTTGTGCCGGGGTGCATACACAGCATCTATGCAAATGTGAGACACAGTTTGGCAGGCAGACGCGGTTTCCCCTAGATGAACGTGGGTTGATGGAGTTGAGTGTTACGCTTATACACCCTCTGATGACCTGCCCTTGACAAAGCCATGCTGACGCTCTCTCTAATCAGATTATGTCTCTCCAAATGCTCATAAATCTAACCTCTCAGGATCTTCTCCAACAACTTACCCACCATTGAAGAAAGACTCACTGGTCTATAATTACCTGGGTTATCTCTACTCCCATTCTTGAACAAGGGAACAGCATTTGAAATCCTCTAATCCTCTGGTACGTCTCCTGTCCCTATTGATCATTGCCAGAGACTCAACAATTTCCTCCCTCATTTCCCACAATAGCCTAGGATTTATCTCATTCGGACCCGATGACTTATCTAACTTGATGCTTTTCGAAAGCTCCAGCACATCCTCCTTCTTAATGTCTATATCCTTAAGCATTTCAGTTCACTGCAAATCATCCCCACAATTGCCAAGGTCCTTTTCTCTAATGAATACTGGAGCAAAATATTCATTAAGTAACTCCCCTTCCTCCTCCGACTCTATACACACATTTCCACTCTCGCACCTGATTGGTCCTATTCTCACACAGCTCATCCTCTAGTTCTTCACATACTTGTAGAAAACCTTGGGGTTTTCCTTAATCCTGCTCACAAAGGCCTTCTCATGGCCCCTTCTGGCTCTCCTAATTTCATTCTTAAACTCCATCCTGGCAACCTTGAAATTTTCTAGAACTCTAACAGTACCTAGTTTCATGAACCTTTTCGAGCAACACACACAAAATTCTGGAGGAACTCAGCAAGCCAGGCAGCACCCATGGAAAAAAAGTTGAAGTTCCGTAAGCTTTGCTTTCCTTCTTAACTAGATTTTCTACATACTTTGTACACCATTGTTCTTTAACTCTACCATCCAATGCCTGACTCAATGGAACATAACAATGCAAAATGCCAAGTTCCCTTAACATTTGCCACATTTCTGCTGTGCATTTCCCTGAGAACACCCATCACCCTCTTATCTATTATTCCCTCAAAACACTGCAATGTAAACATTTTAAACCAATGAACATCGATTTCTCCCTCCGGTAAATTTTTCCATCCCCCTCCCCTCTGCTCCTATTCTCCACTGTTGTCTCTTGCCTCTTCTCACCTGCATAGCACCAAGTCCTGGATCCCCTCCTCATTCACTTTGCCCTATGGTCCACTCTCTTCTCTTGTCAGATTCCTTCCTCTCCAGCCCTTTACCTTTCCCACACACCAGCTTTCAAATCTCTTACTATCTTCCCTTTCAGTTAGTCCTGACGAAGGGTCTCGGCCTGAAACGTTGACAGTGCTTCTCCCTATAGATGCTGCCTGGCCTGCTGTATTCCACCAACATTTTGTGTGTGTTGCTTGAATTTCCATCATCTGCAGATTTCCTCGTGTTCACCTATCACCTAGCTATGCTCATTCTCCTAACCCCACCTTTTTATTCTGGTGTCTTCCCCCTTCCTTTTTGGTCCTAATGAAACATCAGCTGTTTATGCATTTCCATAAATGCTGCCTGACCTGCTGAGTTCTTCCAACAGTTTGTGTGGGTTGTTCTACAGACTTTCTCGTGTTTATACTTTATACTACCGTTTATAATGCTGTCTACATGGTAAATGCATGCTGATATTTATGTACATTTTTTTCCATTTCCAAACTATAACCTCTAACTTCATTTTTATACCTCTCTTTATTCTGTAGAATTCTGGAATATTGCTTTCTGTTGCATGTTGTGCCCTGACCAACACACCTCAGCAAATTTCTAATGCATGTAAATGTAGATTGCGAATAAAGTTGACCCTTGAAGAAACTACTTACCTTTTCTCTGATAACAAGTATTGTTTTGAAGGTACTGTTAGATAATTAGTTGATAAAAATTTGCTGATAAGAATTGCTCAAAGGTGTTCATATTTCTTTGTTGTGTCCCTTTTATGGAGAAGGTTCAAAGGAGATTCATGAAAACAATTACGAGATTAAAAGGCACGTTTGAGGAGTGTTTGATGACTCTGGTTCTCTGCTGACTGGAATTTAGAAGATGGTGGGGAGTGAGGGAGAGAAGGAAATCTCATTGAAATCTATTGAATGTTGAAAAGGCTAGATAGAATGGATGTGGAGAGGATGTTTCCTATGGTGGGAGAGTCTAGGACCAGAGGACATAGCCTCAGAATAGAGGGACGTTCATTTTAGATTGGGGATGACAAGGAATTTCTTTAGCCAGGGAGTTGTGAGTCTGTGGAATTTGTTGCCACAGGCAGCTGTGGAGGCCAAGTCTTTGGGTATATTTAAGGCAGAGGATGATAGATTCCTGATCGGTCAGGGCATGAGGGGATACAGGGAGAAGGCAGGAGACTGGGGCAGGCAGAGAGGGGAAGTGGATCAGCCATGATGAAGTCAAGACAAGTTTATTATCCATTAACTATATACATGTATACCGTCAAATGAGACAGTGTTTCTCCAGACAGTATCCCAAATGCACACATATGAATTACACATAGATAAACAAAATAGAATACAGTACAAACTATCTGGTGGCACTTCGAAAGTGATAAGGCAGAGAGTTCAGAAGGGCCAGGGGGAAGAAATTGTTTCCCATCCTGACCATTCTCATCTTTATATATCAGAGTCTCCTTCCCGATGGTCGGATGTTGAAGAGGACGCTAGATGAATGGGTGGATCCTCGAAATGGCGGAGCAGTCTCGACGGGCTAAATAGCCTAATTCGGCTCCTGTATCTTTTGGTCCTAATTAGTTGATGAGATTTATTCAATGGTGCTCATATTTTTTATTGTGCCACTTTGATAATCTGCCAGATCACACGCATATGTACTATTAAAGATTTCCATTTTAATAGAGGGTTAAGATTTTGTCAGCAAAAGAGGTAGAAAGAAGGAGTTGCCAAAAGAAGCTGTATAAGAGAGATAAGTTCAGATCAGTACATCAAGTCATTAACCTGAGGTCTGGCAGCAATTTTATCACGTTAATTGAGTACATTAATTGCTTCACAGTATTGGGCTCAGTAACAGCTGATTAATCCTTTTGGTGCCATTGCAAGCACTCACTAATAAAACAAACGTGATGAAAGTGGTGTGTCTAGAGATGCCAGCACTTCTCAAAATTTAACACTTCAAACTATTCCACATGAAATGTCTATATTATACTTCTGCTCTCATTAGTTTCGTATCAAATTCATAAAACCACAAGAAGAAAGCTAATTACTTCTTCTGGATTCTAACTGACCCCTGACAGCCAAGAGGGGTTTTTTAGAAGTAGCAACCAATCTAGCAATAAATTAACTTGGGCAACAGGTTGACAGATTATTCTGTTCCAACCTGCCCTGTCGCCGTCCAGGCATCAACATTAATCAGCACTCGAACGGGAAAGAGAGGGGATGTTAGAAACTTCTAAAAACAAAAAAGTTAATATGTAATCTAAATATAATTATTCATCATCTTTAATCATATATTTGTAGTTGTAGTCATCAAGGACCCCCATCATGTTCTCTTGCTGCTGATATCAGAAAGGAGGTACAAAAGCCTCAGGACTCAAACCACCAGGTCCAGGAACAGTAATTACCCCTCAACCATCAGGCTCCTGATCAGTAACTTCACTCATCTCAACACAGAACTGATTCCACAACCTACAGAATCACTTTCAAGGACTTTACATCTCATGTTCTTAGTTTTATTTATTTATTTGTTTATTTATCTATCAATTTATCTACCTACATATCTATTGTTATTTGTTTGTTTTTGAGTTTGCACAGTTAGTTTTCTTTTGCACATTAACAGTCAGTCTCTGTGTGTAATTTTTCATTGATTCTGAAGTATTTTTTTGCTCTGCTGTGAATGCCTGCAAGAGGACAACAACCTTGTTGTGGTTTGGAGGCTTGCATGCCTCAATTATCTGGAGAACTATGTTGGCTGGAGTCAGGGCTCTAGGCTTTGGCTCTTGGGAAACAGGTCAAAGGGTAGAGGCCAAACTAAGAGTGGTCCACCAGTCCTCCACGTTGGGGGTTACAATCCTGACCGGTAAAACAAAACTGTTATAGAAACAGCAATGAAGAATCCCTCTTCACTGGAGTGTGACAGTATTCCTGGAATCTACATTAGTGAAAGCTGAGCTATTGATGATGAAAGAAGCCCTGAACGATGTCAGAGATAGAGGGACTTCATTGCAGCCCTAAATGCCAGCAGCATAATGGGCACTAAGTTAGATAGAGTGACATATATGTACTTTGATAATAAATTCACTTTAAACATTGAACTTTGTACTTTGACAGACAACAATCTTAAAAGCTTATTAATAAGAGAGGCAAGTGGAGAGATATCAATCACTTCCATTCAGATGCTTCCCTCATTCCGGTGTTTTGAAAGGTTTCCCCTCAATGTTCATGCAGCTTTTCAATCTATCCTAATCATTTCTGCACTTTGTGGTTAGTATTTACACATGGATAATACACCTGTTAAAGCATACACTAGTCATCTCTCGGCCTTGTTAAGTTATTTTAGCTGAAGACAAGCACAAGTGATGCATGCCAGCTTGATTTCAATGTTTACGAGAAGTTTGGATAGGTACCTGGATGATGGAGGTATAGAGGGCTATGACCCCAGTGTAGGTCGATGGGAGTAGGCAGATTAGATGATTTGGCATGGATGAAATGGGCTGAAGGGCTTACCTTTGTGCTCTTCCTTTGTATGACTCTATGCCTCTATGAAGACCCGCTCTTAACAATTTTGTCATCAGATTGCTGAACGGGGTCCATGAAGACATGAACACTACCTCACTTCTTTACTCTCTTTTGCAATACCTTTTTATCTTCTTTATTTTCAAATTTATTTTGAACAGTAATGTTTTAAATGAAATAGAGAAATCATGTTCTCAGTATTATTTATTTACAATTTATTATTATTAACATTATTATTTTATTTTTCTTCTTATATTTGCACAGTTTGTCTTCTTTTACACACCGGTTGTTTGTCAGACTGTGTTCGTGTGTAGATTTTCAATGATTTTATTGTATTGCTTTGCCCACAACAAAATGAATCTCATGATTGTATATGGTGATATATATGTACTTGATATTAAATTGAACTTTGTACTGATGCTGTAAAACAACCAGGTTCATGACCTTTGTCAATGTTAGTAAACCAGATTCTGATTCTCACTTCACTTCTCTGTTCTCCGGCAGGCTAAAGTACTTCACTGGTGCACTTTGTGTTAACGCAACATCCAGTGAAAAATGACTCAATATTAGACATTCTAGATTCATTTATTTATCACATGCACATCGAACCATACAATGAAATGCATTGTTTGCATTAACAACCAACACAACTGAGGGATGTGCTGGGGGCAGCCCACAAATGTCCGCCAAGCATCTGGGCGCCAACATAGCATGCCTACTGTGTTCACAGAGTTGGGCCCCACTGTAGTGCAGCAGTTACCACGACGCTATTAGAGCTCAGAGCATTGGAGTTCAGAGTTCAATTCCTGCACTGTCTGTGAAGAGTTTGTACGTTCTCCACGTGACCACATGAGTTTTCTGCAGGTGCTCGGGTTTCCTTCCACGATTCAAAGACATACAGGTCAGTAGGTTAACTGATCACTGCAAATTGTCTTATCCTTAGGCTCAGGTTAAATTGGCGGGCCCTGAGTGGGCATGGTTCGTTGGGCTGTAAGAGCCGGTTCCACCTTGTATCACTAAATAAAAGTAGATAAGTAAATAAATAAGAGCGACACAAGCTTAATACTTGGGAGGATTACTTCAAAGGGGTGAGTGTGGCAGCAACTCTGGTGAAGAGGCCATTCCAGGGCAGCTCACTCAGATTTGGTCACCACCCTGGTAAGCCACTTTGAAAGGCGGGCTAAACCAACTGAGGGTTAATGGCAGCCTCATACCCTGGTGAGAGAGGGAAATGCCCGCACTAACCTGCAAAGTCAGCTCTGGCAGACAGAGTGGATCAGACCTACAGTGAGATTCAACAGCCAGGAAGGCGGTGCTGCAGTTCTCCATGGAGTGCGAAGGGTGATCAGGCACAGAAGAGATCATGGTCATCGACTGCAGTCAAGGAAAACCCCAGTGGACGTGGATTTCTAGGTTAAGAGAGTGGAACTGCCCCAGTGCAATGGCCTTTCCGTTTTAAAATCTCTCCCAGCCAGGTTTTGTGTCATCGTCAGATACGATGGACAACCAACACTTACAATTGAAAACAAAAGGGTTAAAGTGATCCGATGTCTCCATTTGTAAATCATGCTTTTTCCTCGGAGTTATGGGTGGTGAAGTGGAGACACGTCTCTACCAAAGGAGGTCTAAGGTGCTCCTTCTCTCTGCATACTTGCAGGTCAACCTTGAAGAGGTTTAGCACCTGCTTAGCCCCCACAATCAGGGTCACGTGAAGCCATGGCAACGGGTGGTGGATGGTTGTTTCACAAGTCCTGGTGATGCGACCGGTGACGCCAAGCAGACGATCTCAGAAGAGTATTGATAATGGCTGAGGTCACCCATCTGGTAAAGACAGAGCCTAGAAGGCAAACCACTTTTGTCAAGCAGGTTGCCAAGAACAATCATGGTCATGAAAAGACCATGACTGTCCACGTCAAACGACACAGCACATAATGACGATGACGAAGGAGTCAGAAGTAAAAGGGCCAGTAACATCATGAAGGATCATGAATCCCTGCTCGCGGATTGTTTGTCCCACTCCCATCGGGTGGAGGCACATAGCATCCACACCAGGACCACCAGACTCAAAAAAAACAGTTACTTTCCCCAAGTAGTAAGACTGATAAATACCTCCACCGCGACTTTATGATTTCCAATCAGTCACCTTATGTGCAGCTTAGCATGACTTAATGGACATACAAATAATCTATGTACTTTAAACACAGGAAATTCTGCAGATGCTGGAAATCTAGAGCAACATGCACACAACGCTGGAGGAACTCAGCAAGTCAGGCCGCATCGATGGGAATGAAAAGCAGTTGATATTTCAGGCTGAGACTTCTTCAAGGCTGGAAAGGAAAGGGGAAGACGCCAGAATTATAAAGATGTGGGAGGGAAAGGAGGATAGCTAGAGGGTGATAGGTGAAACCAGGTGGGTAGGAAATGTAAAGGGCTGAGAGGAAGGAATCTGATATGAAAGGACAGTGGTCCATAGCAGAAAGGGAAGGAGGAGGGGACTCAAAGGGAGGTGATAGGCAGATGAGAAGAGGTAACAGGCCAGAGTCACATATAGCAGAGGAGAGAAGAGGAAGAGAATTTATTTTGTACTGGAGGAGAAATTGATATTCATGTTATCAGTTTGGAGACTAAGCAGACAGAATGTAAGGTGTTACTCCTCCACCCCAAAGGGGGCCTCATGTTGGCACAAGAGGAGGCCATGGACTGACTTGTCAGAATGGGAATGGGAACGGAATTAAAATGTTTGGCCACCGTGAAGATCTGCTGTTGACCAATGGAGCTGAAGTGCTCTATGAAGCAGTCCCCCACTATACGATGGATCGCACCAATAAGCTAAATATGTATTAATATATACAATATTTTGTGTTTCTTATTGTTATTGTTATGTTCTTTATCTTTTGTATTTTTTGTGAGACTTTGGATCCGGAGTAACAATCATTTTGGTCTCCTTCCACTTGTGTACAGGAAATACATTAAACAATCTTGAACATTGAATCTTGAGATTGTCCCATTTTACAGACCTAAAGACCTCATTTTGTTTCTTTGTTGGCACACATAGACAGATTGAAGTCTCATTTTTAAAGCATTTGTGATAAATGAAAAATATTTTCCTGATGTCTCCTGGACCAGATGGAATGCACCCTCGTGTTCTGAAGGAAGTAGCAGTGGAGATTGTGGAGGCATTAGCAATGATCTTTCAAAAGTCGATACATCCTGGCCTGGTTCTGGAGGACTGGAAGATTGCAAATGTCACTCCGCTATTTAAGAAGGGGGCAAGGAAGCAAAAAGGAAATTATAGACCTGTTAGCTTGACATTGGTGGTTGGGAAGTTGTTGGAGTCGATTGTCAAGGATGAGGTTACGGAGTACCTGGAGGCATGTGACAAGACAGGCAGAACTCAGCATGGTTTCCTTAAAGGAAAATCCTGCCTGACAAACCTAGTGCAATTTTTTGAGGAAATTACAAGTAGGCTAGACAAGGGAGATGCAGTGGATGTTGTGTATTTGGATTTTCAGAAGGCCTTTGACAAGGTGCCGCACATGAGGCTGCTAAACAAGATAAGAGCCCATGGAATTACGGGAAAGTTACATACGTGGATAGAGCATTAGTTAATTGGCAGGAAACAGAGAGTGGGAATAAAGGGATCCCATTCTGGTTGGCTGCCGGTTACCAGTGGTGTTCCACAGGGGTCTGTGTTGGGGCCGCTTCTTTTTATGTTGTATATCAATGATTTAGATTATGGAATAGATGGCTTTGTGGCTAAGTTTGCTGATGATACAAAGATAGGTGGAGGGGCCGGTAGTGCTGAGGAAACAGAGAGTCTGCAGAGAGACTTGGATAGATTGGGGGAATGGGCAGAGAAGTGGCAAACGAATTACAATGGCGGAAAGTATACAGTCATGCACTTTGGTAGAAGAAATAAACGGGCGGACCATTATTTAAATGGGGAGAGAATTCAAAGTTCTGAGATGCAACGGGACTTGGGAGTCTTGGTGCAGGATATCCTTAAGGTTAACCTCCAGGTTGAGTCGGTGATGAATAAGGCGAATTCAATGTTGGCATTCATTTCTAGAGGAATAGAGTATAGGAGCAGGGATGTGATGTTGAGGCTCTTTAAGGCATTGATAAGATCTCACTTGGAATACTGTGTGCAGTTTTGGGCTCCTTATTTAAGAAAGGATGTGCTGACATTGGAGAGGGTTCAGAGAAGATTCACTAGAATGATTCTGGGAATGAGAGGGTTAACATCTGAGGAACGTTTGACTGCTCTTGGACTGTACTCCTTGGAGTTTAGAAGAATGAAGGGGGACCTCATAGAGATATTTCAAAGGTTGAAAGGCATGGACAGAGTGGATGTGGCAAAGTTGTTTCCCATGGTGGGTGAGTCTAGTACGAGAGGACGTGACTCGAGGATTTCAGGGCACCCATTCAGAACAGAGATGCGAAAAAAAAATTTAGCCAGAGGGTGGTGAATCTATGGAATTTGTTGCCACGGGCGGCAGTGGCGGCCAAGTCATTGGGTGTATTTAAGACAGAGATTGATGGGTATTTGAGTAGTCAGGGCATCAAAGGTTATGGTGAGAAGGCGGGGGAATGGGACTAAAGGGGAGATTGGATCAGCTCATGATAAAATGGCGGAACAGACTTGATGGGCCGACTTCTGCTCCTTTGTCTTATGGTCTTATGTCCTTTGTTTGGGTAAAAACACACAAACAACATCAGAGGAAAAAGAGGACATGACACTGAGCCATCAAAAAAGCTTTCTTATGATTGGCCTGTTATGAGGAGCTGAACTGGAATCTACCTTTTATCATGCCTCCTCACATGTTGACTGATTCAGAATTTTAATTCCACAGAAATTAATTTTAATTTCTTCTTGCTGCATCTCTCCAGTCAGACATCAGCTTGCCAAACGCAGGGAGGATATGCCTGATTATGCAAGCTGAGTCCTCAGGCTCGGTCTGGGTCCAGTCTGATTCCTGTGAACCTCTAAACCATGGTCCTCCTGTATGAGAGTCTGAGCACAGCCCAATTCCTCCTTGTCCACAGGCAGAGCTGTTAAATCACTTGCTGTCTCCTCTGCAGGTTTTTTGAGGTCTGGTAATTTGGTTAGCCTTAGTGCAGCTGGTCAAATCAGACTCTGACAGTCTCATAAGCATACCTTGCTCTCTGTAGCATACTCTGCAAATGGACCCTTCACTTCCTTATTGGGAGATCAATAACATCTCCTTGCTGAAACACTGGCGCACTTTAAAAATGCATGCATAGTCCTCCCACTCTACTCTCTGAACAACCTTGACAGAGTGGCTAAACACAGCATAAACACCATTTATAAATTTGCTGATGTCACAACCATTGTTGGCAGAATCTCAGATGGTGATAGGGAGTCTCACAGGAGTGAGATAGATTGGCTGGTTGAGTGGTGTTGCAATAACAACCTTGCACACAATGTCAGTAAGACCAACATTTGATAAGGTACCCCATGCAAGGCTTATTGAGAAAGTAAGGAGGCATGAGATCGAAGGGGAGCTTGCTTTGTGGATCCAGAACTGGCTTGCCCACAGAAGGCAAAGAGTGGTTGTAGATGGGTCATATTCTGCATGGAGATTGGTGTACCTCAGGGATCTGTTCTGGGACCCCTTCTCTTCATGATTTTTATAAATAACCAGGAATAAGTGGAGGGATGGGTTAGTAAATTTGCTGATGACACAAAGGTTGGGGGTGTTGTGGATAGTGTGGAGGACTGTCAGAGGTTACGGTGGGACATCAATAGGATGCAAAACTGGGCTGAGAAGTGGCAGATAGAGTTCAACCCAGATAAGTGTGAGGTGGTTCATTTTGGTAGGTCATATATGATGGCAGAATATAGTATTAATGATAAGACTCTTGGCAGTGTGGAGGATCCGAGGGATCTTGGGGTCCAAGTCTATAGGACACTCAAAGCTGCTGAACAGGTTGACTCACACAAAATGCTGGTGGAATGCAGCAGGCCAGGCAGCATCTATAGGGAGAAGCGCTGTTGATTTTTCGGGGCGAGACCCTTCATCAGGACTAACTGAGTTAGGAAGGGTCTCGGCCCAAAACATCAACAGCGCTTCTCCCTATAGATGCTGCCTGGCCTGCTGCGTTCCACCAGCATTTTGTGTGTGTGTTGCTTGAATTTCCAGCATCTGCAGATTTCCTCGTGTTTGCGCAGGTTGACTGTGTGGTTAAGAAGGCATACGATGCACTGGCCTTCATCAACCGTGAGATTGAGTTTAAAAGCCGAGAGGTAATGTTACAGCTATATAGGACCCTGGTCAGACCCCATGGAGTACTGTGCTCAGTTCTGGTTGCCTCACTACAGGAAGGACGTGGAAGCCGTAGAAAGGGTGCAGAGGAGATTTACAAGGATGTTGCCTGGATTGGGGAGCATGCCTTATGAGAATAAGTTGAGTGAACTTGGCCTTTTCTTCTGGAGCAATGGAGGATAAGAGGTGACCTGATAGAGGTGTACAAGATAATGAAAGGCATTGATCGTGTGGATAGTCAATGGCTTTTTCCCAGGACTGAAATGGCTAACATGAGAGGGCATAGTTTTAAGGTGCTTGAAAGCAGGTACAGAGGAGATGTCAGGGGTAAGTTTATTACACAGAGAGGTGAGTGCGTGGAAAGGGCATCTTGTGATAGTGGTGGAGGCGGATACAATAGGGCTTTTTAAGAAACTCTTGGATAGGTACACGGAGCTTAGAAAAATAGAGTGCGATGGGTAACCCTAGGTAATTTCTAAAGTAAGTACATGTTCAGCATAGCATTGTGGGCCGAAGGGCTTTAGGTTTTCTATGTTTCTAACATATTGATGCAATTACGAAGAAGGTACACCAGCAGCTATATTTCGTTAGCATTTTGAGATGTCTAGCAAATTTCTATTGAAGTACCATGGATGAACATTCTGATAGGTTGCATCACCGTCCGGTGTGGAGGGGCCATAGCACGGGATCTGAGAAAGCTGCAGAGGGTTGTAACCTCAGCCAGCTTCATCATGGGCATCAGCCTCGCCAACATCAGGGCACCTCAAGAAGGTGGCCTCCATCGTGAAGGACACTCACAATCCAGAACATTGTTGTCATCAAGGAGAAGTTACAGCAGCTCAAAGGCACACCCTCAACATTTCAGGAACAGCTTCTTCCCCTCAGCAATCAGATTTCTGAGAGGGGTGCACGAACCTATGGATACTACCTCACTATTTTGCACTTCAATATACAGCATACGAGCCAATCCTCATCAGAGGATCAGAGGTGGAGAGGGTCATCAAACTAAAATTCCTTGATGTTATTATTTTTGAGGAAATATCCTGGGCCCAGCGCGTATGTACAATTATGAAGAAAGCATGGCAGTGCCTTTACTTCTGTAGAAGTGTGCAAAGATTCAGCATGACATCTAAAACTTTGACAAAAGTGCTCTCTTCTCACTGCTTCCAGGAAGAAGGTACAGGAAGAAGGTGCAGGAAGAAGGTACAGGAAGAAGGTGCAGGAGCCTCAGGACTCCCACCAGCAGCATCAGGAACAGTTATTATCTCTCAACCATCAGGTTCTTGAACTAAAGGGGATAACTTCACTCAATTTCAACCTATGGACTCATATTCAGGGCATTTTCATCTATTGCTTATTTATTTATTATTATAATTCCTTTTTTCTTTTGTACTTGCACAGTTTGTTGTCTTTTGCACACTAGTTGAACACTCAAGTTGGTGTGGTCTTTCATTGATTTGAGTATGATTATTGGACTTATTGAGTATGCCCTCAAGAAAATGAATCGCAGGACTATATATGGTGACATATACCGTAGATTTCGCACTACAGAGCGCACCTGATTAAAAGCCGCTGGCTCTAATTTTAGAAAGAAAATCAATTTTGTACTTGTACAGGCCGCACCGGATTTTAGGCCGCAGGTGTCCCACGTTGTAATATGAGATATTTACACAGAAAGATATTACACGTGAGGATTTTTTAACTTTTAATTAAATCCATATGGTAACAAACAAATACATATTGCAAATGTTTTTTTTCGAACCGTGCCTGTAATACGGCTACTTTTGAATATACATACGTATCGGTAACACACAAATTACGTTGCATATACATTCCAATATCTCCTAGCGACTGGTAAAAATATATATACTGCAGCCTACCAGGAAAAGTTATTGATCGCCTTTAACTTAAAAGCAGCGTTTTGGCTCCGCCGGTCCCCCCCCACCTTCCCGTTTATCGCAAACCGGTATTTCCCACAAGACGCGGCGAAACCAGATGTGACGTCTAGCATTCCGGGCTGTAGTACAGAAAACATACTAACAAATGAATTACTAAGCGAAAATATTATAAACTAAATAACTGCCATAAAGGCAGCACAATGCTTTTCTTCGAGTGTTTTCCATGTTGATGAGGGTGAGTACAAATGACTGATTTACAATAATTTAATTGTGAAAGTGCGCTTGATTTATCGTACAATTTCATTGGACCTCTGTGAACTACTCATCAATTTTATTGGTCTACTGTTATGAGGCAAAATGTTTTTGGCGGCATGAAAAAAAATCATGTATTAGCCGCACCGTAGTAAAGGCTGCAGTGTTCAAAGCTGATCAAAATGTGGGAAAAAAGTAGCGGCTTAAAATCCGGAATCTACGGTATGTACTTTGACAATAAATTTACTTTGAACTTTGAACTTATCTTTTAATATTTCCAATAATAACCCACGGTAATTCTTTTATCAATGGCACTGTGTTGATGTTACAAAAACAGCAAGTTTCACGACATATGTCAGTGACGTCTGCTTCTGATTCTGATACTAATGGCAGGTGTCTGATAGTCCTTGTTTTGCTCTGCCTATGAAAGACCCACAGAAACAAATTAGAAACAGACTAACATGCACAAATATAACACAAAATTATGAAAGCAGCAGGTCAAACAGCATCAATGGAGAGGAATAAACAATTGACATTTTGGCTCCAACTTTTTATTCCTCTCCACAGATGCTGCCTGACCTGCTGAGTTTCTCCAGGTGTGGCTGTCAGTTTCTGTGTGAAATAAATTGCAGGTTTAAAGGTGAAACTTGCAAGAAAGTAGGACACATGCACATTAGGCAGACCAAAGTAAACAGAATGCAAGGGGAAGAGAAAAAGATGAAATGTTAAGTTGCAGTTTCAAAAACAGCTCTAACCTGAATGCTGTTGATGAAAGTTTGATAATGATAAGAGTTACACAGGACTGGTAGCCTTGAGATTTACAATGTGAAACCTAACAATAGATCAGCAGTATGACTTACACCAGAAGTGAATAGCAAATCTATTAGAATGGAATTGGACACTGGCTCAGCTGATTCAGTCATTCCACAAAATGAGTTGAACGGCATTTCAAAGATACTGATCTGAAGCCTGCAGATATCCAGCTAACAACTTATACTGGAGAAAAGATCATTCCTGGGGAAATGACATGTGTAACTGTGAAATACAGCAGTCAACATGTATGTGGTAAAAACAGGAGGGCCAGCATCATAGGGTAGCAAGTGGCTAAGACAACGACAGCTTGATAGGAGATCCATCCAATCAAGTCAACTGAAAACAAATTAAGAAAATTTCTGGATGATACCACAACTGTCTCCTTGCTGTACACCATGAACCGTTGTCCAACAGAGGGCAAACAGGTGTTGGTGCCAACCCCTGTGCCTCTGGTTGAAAAGCATATTGGACCAAGGAATGACCACGTTGCTCAGAGTAGTTGTGAAAGTGCCGAAAGCAGCTGTTCCACTACAACTGTTTTTGTAAGCAACATATCAGAGAAAACTTCTGGTATGTCTATCAGGCAGTTACTTGTGAAATGTGGCTGAGAAAGAGTTCAAGGAACTCCAAGATGTTGCAAGCACTCAGCATTTGTGAACCAGAATCTACTCAGCATGCATTTAGGTTATTGCATAAATTTCAAGTGGGAGACAAAAAGTTGCTTGTAAAAGTAGATGCAAAGACCAAAGCCCAGCGGGATGAATGGAAGGCCAAAGAGAAACAAAAACATAGAGATACAAAAACAGAGGATTCTTCAGATGATGTTGTGGATGAGGAAACCAAGAGAGATCAGATCATAAAGGGAGCAATAGAAGGATTAATAAGAGAATACTCCAGTGAACTAAATTAACCTTCCCAAGATCAAGATACACATCCTAGATGGAAGAAAAAGGAAAAGAAAGAGGAGACTGACATCAGTGCTATGGAAATGGAAAAGGGCAAACAAGACATCATTTTCCAGAAATTAGAAAATTCAGAGATACTCACAAGAATCTAGAAGAAGAGAAAGGAAGGCAAGAAGAAAAAAAGACAAGAGTTTGAAAAAGGAAGACGCGACAGAGAGAGAGACTGTGTGCGAGACTGTGATCGTAAATTGAGAGCGGGATAGAGAGAAGGAAGCCAGGACTGGGAGACAAGCAAGGATCAAAGTAGATCCATACAGAAAAGCCAAGGAAAGGAGAAGGGTGCCCAGAGCTGTCAGAACCACTTCCTACAGTCTCAGAGTCAACTCCTACAACCATGATGGAGGAGGCCCCAGAAGCTCAGATTGTTTCACAGCCACAAGTTATCAAATAACTGTTGAGCTGGAAATAGCTCTAAGGAAAGTCTCTCTTTCAAGTTCAAATTTATTATCACCCGACTGCACATATATACAACCAAATGAAAACAATGTTCCTCCGGACCATAAAACATAAAACATAAAACACAGAACATAAAACAGAATATTACCACAAATAAGATAATTCACAATGTATGAGACTTGTGCAGAACAGGTAAATAGCTTGCTGTCCCAGTGATGAGACCCTGGTGGTGGCAGGGTATTCATTAGTCTCACGGCCTGGGGGGGAAGGTGCTGATACCCAGTCTGGCAGTCCTATTCCTGACCGTAGTGGGTCAAAGAGTTTGTGGGATGTGTGACAGGGATCCTCAACGATGCTTTGGGCCCTTTGTATATTATGCTCTTGGTAAATGTCACAGATAGGGAGGGGAGACCCTGGTGATCTCAATAGTTTTTGTTATCCTGTGTAGCCTCTCTGGGATCTTGCGGTCCAGTGCCTCACACAATCGAACCTGGTCCTGGCACAAAATGCTGGGGGGAGTGTGTGGGGTTCAACTCCAGCAAGTATTAAACAAGTCTTCAGATGGATAGAGTATAATGCCATAAGACCATATGACATAGTACAAACGTTTGTAGAATCAGGCCCACCATTCCACCGTGGCTGATTTACTATCCCTGTCAACCCCATTCTCCTGCCTTCTCCCTGAATGCCAAAAAGGGCAAGGCATTTGAAACAAATTATTTTCACTCATTTATAATTCTGGATATGCTTTGATATCTGAAGACATGAGAGAACCTTGTTAGAATCTGAGAAACCTCTTAAAATTCAAAAGACTCCAGTGTGAAGTTATTATCACCATGAGTCAAATACAAAATAATATGGTTTTGATATAATAGCAGAGACCCAGAAAACATCAGTGAAAATTAATATACATTTCAAAGGAATCAAAGTCATGGGAACAGACAGAAAATTACTTTGGGTTTGGATGTAAAAGAGAAATTCTGCAAAATTGTATGTATTTAGTTAAAATGGTATCATTTTCATGACCAAAATAGTTTTATGCCTTCCCGTTATATCTAGAAAACTTCTCATCTATTTTCTTCTTACTTTACATCTCAGTGTATTAATTTTGCTCGGCTTTTATCTTTAATTCAATTCGAGTCCGAGAAATGACTGTTTGCAAAAGTATTCCATTTCAGATCTACACATCTGGCTCAGCCCTGCCCGCCCCAATCCATCTTAGTGGCCCCTTGGTTTAGAAAGCTTCAATTTCATGGTGAAAAAATTCTGCCTGATTTATATTTCCATCTACACATTCACTTTAAATCTGTCAGATCAAATTGTTTGTTACACAATAAAGCCATTTCGAAAGGTGTCCACAAATCAGTTCTCTGTCATCTGAGGGGAAGGTGTCACTGAGATGAGTACGAGTAAGTTGAACGATTACAATTTGTTCCTTGGATAGTTAGTAAAGAAATGAATGGTGTTGAATCTAACTCTTGGGGTTTCCGCCTGACACGCTCACAAACAACTGTGGAACAGATGTCCACAGGACAAAACACACATGAGTCTGAGTTACAGGTACAAAAATTCCCAAATTTTAAGAACAGTATTTTTCTTCCTTAGGTACAGTCAGTGGCCACTTTACTAGGTACACCTGCTCATTACTGCAAACATCTAATCAGCCAATCATGTGGTAGCAACTCAATGCATGATAATGATGGATGCTGATTTTCCTGCAACATCTCTTCATGTAGATGTGCACAATCGTGAGCTGGACTGAACTGTATCTATTACTTTTTGTAGCATTTTCCACTCACAGGCAATGGTGCTTCCATGCCAGGCTGCACTATGCCTCCATGAGATCTCCCTCAGTCTCAGTCTCATTTGTAGAGTAGTGCTATGGTAAATAAGACCATAAGATATAGGAGCAGAATTAGGCCATTTGGCCCATTGACTCTGCTCCACCATTTCATCATGGCTGATCAGCCCCAGACTCCTGCCTTCTCCCCATAACCCTTCATGCCCTGACCAATCAAGATTCTATCAACCTCTACATTAAATATTTGTAAAGCCGTGGACTCCACAGCTGCTTCTGGCAAGGAATTCCAAAGATCTACCACTCTCTGGCTAAAGAAATTCCTCCTCCTCTCCATTCTGTGTCCTCTGGTCCTAGGCTGAGGAAATATGCCACAGGGCTTGACGATACCTCTGAAAATTAACACATTGATTGTGGGGCAAAACACAGAGCAGAGATGATATGGCAGAAGAATCCTTTCTGTAAAAATCCACTCAGTGGCTGCTTTATTAGATACACCTGCATATTAATGCAAATATTGAATCAGCCAATCACGTGGCACAAACTCAAGGCAGAAAAGCATGCAGACGTGGTCAAAACGTTCAGGTGTTCAGACCAAACATCAGTAAGGAGAAGCGATGTGATCTAAGTGACTTGGCCATGGAATGATCGTTGCTGCCAGACAGGGTGGTTTCTGCTGAAACTACTGATCACCAGGATTTTCATGCACAGCAGTGCCTAGAGCAGGGGTTTCCAATGTGGTGTCCACAGACCCCTCAGTTAATGGCAGGGATCCATGGCATGCAAGGGAACCCCTACTCTAGAGGCTACAGAGAACGGTGCAAAAGGCAAAAAGCATCCAGTTAGCAGCAGTTCTGTGGGTATAAATATCTTGTAATGAGAGAGGTCAGAGGAGAATGGCCAGACTGGTTCAAGCTGACAGGAAGGGGACAGTAACTCAAATAACCACACGTTACCACAGTGGCGCACAGAAGAGCATCTCTGAATGCACAAAACGTCGAACCTTGAAGCAGATGGGCTACAGCAGCAGAAGACCATGAACATACACTCAGTAGCCACTTTATTAAGTACAGGAGGTAGCAAAACGAGTGGTCGCTGAGTTTAAAACTATATCTGAAAGCAATGAATGTCAACTGTCTATTTGGGGATTTTCCAAAGCACGTTAGGGTCAGTATTTAATTGTAGTTACTGTTGCATGAAATACCTGAAACAATTTGTGCACAAAAAGTTCCAAAATTTGCAGAGAAGCTTATAATCAGCTAATCTGTTCTCTGATGATGTTAATTGTAGAATAACATTGGACAGAACCAGAATCAGGCTCATTGTCACTGGCTCATGTCATACGATGTGTTTTGTGACAGTAATACAGTGCAATACTGTGTTAGAGAGTGCTTGGTAAACAGACTCCATATACCTGCACACTCACACACACACTCACTCACTCACACATTCACTTACACACACACACTTTTTCTTCTTCTTCTTCGGCTGTCCATCGATTTTCGATGATGACTGAGGCCTGGGCAAGGTTGTACAACTCTAGGAGTTGTCTTCTCCAGATAGCCATAGAATGCAGAAAACCAGATTAGAAATTGAAAGAAAGACATCAATCTACCCACACGAAAAGAAAAAAGAAATAGCAAAAATTTGCAAACCCCCAAATACCACCACCCCACAACCACTCCCTGATACAAAAACTAACAGATCACACAAGTAAATGCCCAGTCTGCCAACCCAGCAGCGACTCAAACCAGAGGCCCCTCTGAGGGCTACAACACAAACCTGAAGGCAGGGATTTGAACAACGCTGACAGCAGTGACTCCAACCCAGCAGCCTTGCTGAGTGCAGCAATTCAACCTCAGTGGCCTCACCGAGGGCAGTGAATTGAACCAGTGGCCTCACCGAGGGCAGTGAATTGAACCAGTGGCTCCTCCGAGGGCAGTGAATTGAACCAGTGGCCTCACCGAGGGCAGTGAATTGAACCAGTGGCTCCTCCGAGGGCAGTGAATTGAACCAGTGGCCTCACCGAGGGCAGTGAATTGAACCAGTGGCTCCTCCGAGGGCAGTGAATTGAACCAGTGGCTCCTCCGAGGGCAGTGAATTGAACCAGTGGCTCCTCTGAGGGTAGTGAATTGAACCAGTGGCTCCTCCGAGGGCAGCAACTTGAATCAGTGCCGACGGCGGGGCCTCCAACCAATGGCCCTTCTGAAAGTAGCAACTCAAACCAGCAGCCTATCTGAGAAAATTGACTCTGAGAAGCACTCACTCTCCTCCACATTTGCCTGTATGTTTCAATCTATTTCTATGCTTTAATCAGTCAGAAATGTAATCAATCATGGCTCCTCGACTCATCTCTGCGATTTTCTTCATGGTAGCTTATGCTCGCATTTCTGTCCTGGAGTTTTCTCAGTGAGAGTAGAGCGCTAGCTTGCTTGATCAATCTACAGACTGTAAATCACAGGCTCTAACAGTTTCCAAGACAAAATTGAGATAAAAAGAACAAGTAGAAGACGTAGAAAAACTGAAATAATTGACTACCTGGAAGATGTTGCCCAAGTAATTGTTGTTGGCTGGTGCCATCTTCAACTGAACTATACTATATTTAATATAGATACTGTTCATTTTGTAATATGATTGTAACTACATTGTGGGGTGCATCATATTGTAATTCATGTGTAGCCTTTTGTTAACTTTGTAAGTAATTAATGATTAATCCTAGTGCTGAATAAACAGGACTCATTTCTCTCAGCGGGAGAGAGAGAGAGATTGGACCGCCAGGAGTTCACAATTGACAAAATAGTACAGGGGTATTATTGTATTTTCTAGTAGAGAATAATTTGTAAATATTGAAAGTTTTGTTTTCACTATTTTTGCTAAATTTTGCATATTTGATTTTTGATGTATCTGATAAATACCCTTGAAAGAAAGTGCTAAGTGACTCCAGCCATCTTTTCCTGTGTTCAAAACCCACGTATCATAACAAATTCATAAAAACTACTTACAATCAGAAATATAGAAAATAAATAAATAATGCAGAAACAGCGAAGTAGTGAGATAGTGCTCATGGGTTCAAGGACCATTCAGAAAACTAACAGCAGAAGAGGAAATCTGTTGTTTCGTGGCAGCAGAACCGTGCAGACATACCAAATTACTGTAAGCTACAATGCAAATAAATTAATCGATATTGTAAACGAGGAGTAGTGAGGTTGAGTTCATTGGCCCATGGACCATTCAGAAATCCGATGGCAAATGGGAAGAAGCTGTTTCTAAAATGTTCATTATGTGTCTTCAGGCTCCGCTGTCTCCTCCTTGTTTAAAGTGATGAGAAGAGGGTATGTCCTGGATGGTGTCGGTCCTGAATACTGGATACCAGCTTCTTGACGCATCACCTTCGGAAGATGTCCTCGATGATTAGGCGGTTTAGACTATAAGACTTTGGAGAAGAATTTGATAATTTGGCCCATTCACTCTGCTCTGCCATTGCATCATGAGTGATTTATTTTCCCTTTCGTACCTATTTTCCTGCCTTCACTCCATAACCTTTGACTCCCTGGCTAATCAAAACCTATCAACCTCCATTTTAAACATACCCAGTCATTTAGCCTCCACAGCCACCTGTGGCAACAAATCACACAGACTCACCAAAGTTTAAAAGTAAATTTATTATCAAAGTACATATATGTCACCATATACAATCCTGAAGTTCATTTTCTTGTAGGAATACTCAAGAAATCTTCAGAAGTTCTCAAGGACCTGATCGAGGCATATAAAATGGTGAGGGGCATTGATCGTGTGGAGAGCCAGAGGCTTTATCCCAGGGCTGAAATGGATAACACGAGGGGACACAGTTTTAAGGTGCTTGGAAATAGGTACCAAGGGGATGTCAGAACCAGAATCGGAATCAGGTTTATTATCACCAGCACGTGACGTGAAATTTGTTAACTTAAAAAGAACTTGCAGCAACAGAAATACTGTATATTAAAAAGAAGTGAGGTAGTATATAGAAGAACAATAAAATAAAAATAATAATAAGTAAATCAATTACAGTATAAGTATATTGAATAGATTAAAATTGTGCAAAAAGCAGAAATACTGTATATTAAAAAAGTGAAGTACTGTCCAAAGATTCAATGTCCATTTAGAAATCGGATGACAGAGGGGAAGAAGCTGTTCCTGAATCGCTGAGTGTGTGCCTTCAGGCTTCTGTACCTCCTACCTGATGGTAACAGTGAGAAAAGGGCATGCCCTGGGTGCTGGAGGTCCTTAATAATGGACACTGCCTTTCTGAGACACCACTCCCTGAAGATGTCCTGGGTACTTTGTAGGCTAGTACCCAAGATGGAGCTGACTAGATTTATAACCTTCTGCAGCTTCTTTCGGTCTTGTGCAGTAGCTCCCCACCCCCCCCCCCCCCCACCATACCAGACAGTGACGCAGTCTGTCAGAATGCTCTCCATGGTACAACTATAGAAGTTTTTGAGTGTATTTGTTGACATGCCAAATCTCTTCAAACTCCTAATGAAGTATAGCCACTCTCTTGCCTTCTTTATAACTACATCGATATGTTAGGACCAGGTTAGATCCTCAAAGATCTTGATACCCAGGAGCTTGAAGCTACTCACTCTTTCCACTTCTGATCCCTCTATGAGGATTGGTATGTGTTCCTTCATTTACCCTTCCTGAAGTCCACAATCAGCTCTTTCGTCTTAATGACATTAAGTGCCAGGTTGTTGCTGTGGCACCATTCCACTAGTTGGCATATCTCACTCCTGTACACCCTCTTGTCACCACCTGAGGTTCTACTAACGATGGTTGTATCATCAACAAAGTTATAGCCACACAGTCATGGGTATATAGAGAGTAGAACAGAGAGCTAAGTACATACCCCTGAGATGCACCAGTGTTCATCTTCAGCAAGGAGGAGATGTTATCACCAGTCCACACAGATTTGTGGTTTTCCGGTTAGGAAGTCGAGGATCCAATTGCAGAAGGAGGTACAGAGGCCCAGGTAAGTTTTTCACACAGAGAGTGATGGAATACACTGCCTGCGGCGGTGGTGGAAGTGGACACAATAGGGTTTTTTAAGAGCCTGTTAGATAGATACATGGAGCTTAGAAAAATAGACGACTATGCGCTAGGGAATCTCAGGGTAGTCTCTGGAGTAGGTTACATGGTCGGCATAACATTGTGGGCCGAAGGGCCTGTAATGTGCTGTAGATTTCTATGTTCTATAATAACATTAACACCAGGCTATGATACACTGGGTATAGTCCTTTGTATTTATTTTTAAAAAGTACCATGTTATGTTTTGCAACTTCAAAACATTAAACTAATTCAAAGAAAGACATGGAAGTTGGGGAACAAGTGGCTAACCGTGTTGATTTTAAGCGAGGCAAACATCTGCCACGTGGTAGTGCGATGATGTATGCAATTTTTACGTATTTTTACTTAACAAAAGGTAAAGTTCCAGCTCGTGCCTCATTCAGCGCATCAGGCGGTTACCTTGCTGTTTCTCTAATGTTTGTCTGTTTTCCACGGCCGAGTTGCAAGTTCAGCGCACGGCCCAGCGCGGAGGAAAAGTGTGCAAGGAACCCGCCGGATCTGAGTCCGGGACCTCGTGTTCCAAAGTCCAGGTGCAGGTATCACTACACCACCAGCACAGACAGCCAGTAACTAATTATTTAAAATGAACTTAATCAAAGTGTGTGTGTGTGTGTGTGTGTGTGTGTGTGTGTGTGTGTGTGTGTGTGTGTGTGTGTGTGTGTGTGTGTGTGTGTGTGTGGTGTGTGTGTGTGTGTGTGTGTGTGTTTGTGTGTGTGTGTGTGTGTGTGTGTGTGTGTATGTGTGTGTGTGTGTGTGTGTATGTGTGTGTGTGTGTGTGTGTGTGTGTGTGTGTGTACAAGATTACTGAAATATTAGATACACAGCATGCCATGTGATCTGTTACTTGCAACTGAGGGGGGGGGGGGGGGCACTTCAGTTCAGTACCTCCTGCAGCAGCAAGTATCACACCGTACTCTCTCCGGTCCTGTTCACCCTGTACACATCTGACTTCCAATATAACTCGGAGTCCTGCCATGTGCAGAAGTTCGCTGATGACACGGCCATAGTGGGGTGTGTCAGGAATGGACAGGAGGAGGAGTATAGGAAACTGATACAGGACTTTGTGATATGGTGCAACTCAAACTACCTGCGTCTCAATGTCACCAAGACCAAGGAGATGGTGGTGGACTTTAGGAGATCTAGGCCTCATATGGAGCCAGTGATCATTAATGGAGAATGTGTGGAGCAGGTTAAGACCTACAAGTATCTGGGAGTACAGTTGCACGAGAAGCTAGACTGGACTGCCAACACAGATGCCTTGTGCAGGAAGGCACAGAGTCGACTGTACTTCCTTAGAAGGTTGGCGTCATTCAATGTCTGCAGTGAGATGCTGAAGATGTTCTATAGGTCAGTTGTTGAGAGCGCCCTCTTCTTTGTGGTGGCGTGTTGGGGAGGAAGCATTAAGAAGAAGGACGCCTCACGTCTTAATAAGCTGATAAGGAAGGCGGGCTCTGTCGTGGGCAAAGTACTGGAGAGTTTAACATCGGTAGCTGAGCGAAGGGCGCTGAGTAGGCTACGGTCAATTATGGAAAACCCTGAACATCCTCTACATAGCACCATCCAGAGACAGAGAAGCAGTTTCAGCGACAGGTTACTGTCGATGCAATGCTCCTCAGACAGGATGAAGAGGTCAATACTCCCCAATGCCATTAGGCTTTACAATTCAACTGCCAGGACTTAAGAACTTTTTTTAAAGCTATTATTAATGCTTTTTGAGTTAGTGATTTAGATGCATATCATTATTACTGAGTTAAGTATTGTATGTAATGAGTTTTTGCTACAACAAGTGTATGGGACATTGGAAAAAATGTTGAATTTCCCCATGGGGATGAATAAAGTATCTATCTATCTATCTATCTATCTATCTATCTATCTGTAGAATACCAAGACATTATGGAAGGGAATTGATTACCACAGCCAGCTCACTCAAAGATGCTCCAAAATTGGGGGCTTGAATAATCAGTTAATTAAGTTGAAGCAGAGTAAATATCAATGTGGAAATCTGCTAATTAATATGCTACCCTAGTGTTAGATAGCACCATTCACTAACCTGCTTGAAGAACTCCTAATGTTCACTTCATATGTTTAATAGTCTGGAATTTCCCCAACTCCCATTCTATGGAAATTACTTTGAAGTTTGCATTAATTTCTGTACCAGTTTTAGAAGCTTCCAGCTCCCAGTGGCAGAGTTTAAATGCACACAACACATACACAAATTTAGTAATAAACATCAAGCCATGAAGATAAGATGTGTGCTTTCAGATGTTACACAGGTTCAGTCTCACAACTGCTTCTTCACTTCCTCTGTAAGTAATGTATTGAACAATGGCCTAATCACCATCGTTCAATGATTCAAAGGTTCCATTTAATTTCAGAGAATGTATACAGTATACAGCCTGAAACTTTTACTCTTCATAGACATCCACGAAGCAGAAAAAACAAAGAATGAATGACAGAAAACCTTGGAACACAAAAACCAACTCCCCTTCCCACTTCACAAGCAGCAGCAAATGCATCACCCCTTCCCCCACTCTAGCAAAAGCCTCAACTCCCACCACCCACCATGCAAGCAATAGAAAAGACCCCCAGACTCGATGATCTAGAGCCCATCAAAAATTACTGTCCATCCCACCCAACACTTCACTATCTCAGACAAGTTCTGCCACAACAAGAGGAGATACCAACAGTTCACTGTTTCAATGTTACAATTTGCCGTGTCACTTGTCGGAGTTCCTCCAACAAACTCTCACTCACCATCGAGAGAGAGATCACTTGAGTGCTGGGGACTCCTTGCAACGGCAGCATATATTGTCTGCCTGCTGTCTCAATGTTTCTATCTCCTGTGACATAGCAGCCTTTTCAGTAGATTTAGATAAATTCTATTAGCTTGCTTTGTCACATGTATGTCGAAACATCAAACAGTAGGTTGCATCATTTGCACTAAACCTGATTAATGAGGATTGTGCTGGGGACAATCTTCCAGCACCAACATAGAATGTCTCCAACCCATCTCACATGACCTGTGAGTGATTGGAATGTGGGAGGGAACTGGAACACTTGGGGGAAACCCACGTTGTCATGGTGAGAAGACAAAACTTCTTACAGACGGTGGTGGGAATTGAACCCTGACCACTGATCACTGGCACTAACTAATATTTATTTCTTTAGGGCTACAGCGTGGTAACAGGACCTTCCAGCACAATGAGCCTCACCACCTGATCGTGTCTATCTGACCAATTAACCTACTAACCCATACATCTTTGGAAACTCACACAGACACGGGGAGAACATACAAACTCTTTACAGGCAGCAGCGGGAATCGAACCCGGTCACTCGCACGGTAAAACATTATGCTAACTGCTGCACCACCATGCCACCCTGTCTGGATCAAAGTTCAAAAGTTCAAACTAAATTTTATTATCAGAGTACGTACATGTCATCACATACAACCCTGAGATTATTTTTCCTGTGGGCATACTCAGCAAATCTATAGAATTGTAACTGTAAACAGGATCAATGAAAGTGCGTGTAGAACATAAAGGCAACAAACTGTGCAAATGCAAATATAAATGAAAATCGATAAATAGTGAGAGCATGAAATAACACGATGAAGAGTCCTTAAAGTGAGAGCATTGGTTATGGGAACATCTCAATAGATGAGTGCAGTTCGAAGGGTAGTAACTGTTCCTGAAACTGGTGGTGTGAGTCCCGAGGATTTTGAGCTTTCCAGCTGGTAGCAGCACTGAGAAGAGAACATGGCCTGGGTGGTGAGAATCTTTAATGTTGGATGCTGTTTTTCTATGACAGTGTTTCATGTAGATGTGCTCACAGGTTGGGAGGGTTTTACCCATGGTGCATTGGGCTGAATCCACTGCCTTTTGTAGGATATTCCCTTCAAAAACATTGATATTCCCACACCGGGCTGTGGTGCAGCCTGTCAGCTCACTTTCGACCACACGTCTGTAGTTTGTCAAGGTTTTAGATGTCACGCTGAATCTCCATGGACTCCTAAGGAAGTAGAGGTGCTGTTGTGCATTCATTGCAATGACATTTATATGATGGGTCCAGCGCAGCTCCTCTGAGATAGGGACACCCAGGAACTTAATGTTATCGACCCTCTCCACCTTTGACCCTCTGATGATTGCTGGTTTCCCTCTCCTGAAGTCTACAATCAGTTTCTGACATTGAGTGAGAGGTTGTTGTTATGACATCACTCAGCCAAATTTTCAACCTCCCTTCGACATCATCACCTTTGAAATTGCCCACAACAGTGACGTCATCAGCAGACTTGTATATGGTATTGGAACTGTACTTAGTGATTAGAGCAGGGGGCTAAGCACACAGTGCCTCTGTGCTGATGGAGGTTGTGGAAGAGATGTTTTTGCCAATCCAGACTGACTGGGGTCTACAAGTGAGGAAATTCAGGATCGAGCTGCACAAGGAGATATTGAAGTGCAGGTGTTGGAGTTTTCTGGTTAGTTGTTCCCCACATGTGGTGATGGGTTCTATCCCACAGAAACCCATTAGTGCTGAAAAGTGATGTGCTAACCACTAAACTACTCTGCCACCCCTAATTGTGGTTGGGAACACATGGAAAGGATGATTAATTTATCTCTGAAAATTTCTTGACACACTGGTTGTGCTTGCTCTTTGATTTCAGATAGCGCGAGGCTATTGTTAACAAACTTGATGAAAACTAAATATCCCTGATTGGAACCAATGCTCAGTTTATTGCAGTGAATTATTCTGGAAACTTGCTCTCTTGTCTATAAGGGCTATAAGCCAAGGGCAACATCAGCCAAGTAACTGAAGAAGTTTTGAAGACCTTAATGTTATGAGGAAATTCTGAGCCAAGTAATTCAACAGATCAAAAGCAAGTATCTCCATCAGATGGAGAAGGTGTTGACTGAAAATCCCTCAGAAACCTGTGCAACAGAACATTCTAGATTTCAGTTACTTTTTACCACTAAAGTTTATGAATTTCAATTTGAGACGGAGTTGGGGTGTGCGAAGCGGCAACAAGCAGGAAAGCAAGTTTATTTGTATAGCATTTTTCAAACACAAGGCAGTTTAAAGTGCTTTACATAGTCTTTACAAAAAGTCAGAATGAAGGAGTTTCGGAGCCTGTCCATCGCAAACGAGAACAAAGTCTGATTGATCCAAGTGCCGGGCTGATTTGGAAAGATCGTCTATGGGACAAAACATGGCAGTAATTCCCAGGAGAGTGAGTCCCAGTCCAGGGTTGGAGGTCCGTATGAGTGGCAAGTCCTGAGTGCTAGTGACCCTCGCTTCACCTTCCAGGTCAAGGACTGGAGATCCGAATGTGGCCTTTCCCTTAAAATAAAACACAAAGTTAGACTCAAATTTCAGACGCCCATGTCTTCCTTTAAATTATTTTAATGTTTTGAAGGGTTACACAACATTTTTGTTTTGCTGTTGCTGTTTATGTTTCCTGCTGAAAACTCTGGACATGCTACGTTGGCACTAAAATGTGGAGACACTTGTAGGCTGCCGGCCGCCCCCAGCATATCCTTAGGTATGTTGGTTGTTAATGCAGAATCGGAATCAGAATCAGATTTAATATCACTGGCATATGTTGTGAAATTCGTTGTAATGCAGCAGCAGTACATTGCAATACTTAATAATAAAAACTGTAAATCACAGTAAGTATATAATATATATTGGATATATATACTCACTGTAATTCACTCTTTGTCCTCCAAAATCTTGGTCTTTATATACTTTTTAATCAACTGATTAGATGTCATTTTGGAAACTTAGCTGTGATGTGGGGAGGAAATCTTGCCGTGCCAGAGAATTCCTAGAAACGTGGTTTTCTGCAAACAATTCTGTAAACAAACATGCAGACCTGGATCCTGATTATTAGCTAATGTGGCAATAAAGTTAAATTAAATATGTTCTGCATAAAGGGTAAAAAAAAGTAGTGTTCATGGGTTCAGTGTCCATTCAGAAATCAGAGGTCAGTGGAAAGAAGCCGTTCCTGAATCACTGAGTGTCTGCAAAGGATGCATTTCATTGTATTTTTAGATAAATCGGTGATAAATAAATTTGAATCTGAATTGCCCTTGATTCGGTAAAACATCTTTCAGCTGATCTAAGTAACAATGGAAATATTTCAGTAAGCACAGGAAAGTAAAATTGCATTTAAAATAGCTCAAAAAAGAACAATGGTTTTCTCATGTAAAGAATAAAAGCTTGATAGAAACATTAGCAATTAAAATATGTTACTGTCATGAGATTCCTGTACTGCCCATAAATCCATGCATATTGCCATAGATGCTGTCTGACCTGCTGAGTTCCTCCAGCGTTTTGCCTGTGTAATCTCATTATTTGTCATTATTTACTTTTCAAAGATTCAAACTACATTTATTATCAAAGTATATATACAGAATACATCTTTGAGATTCTTCCTTCTGCAGGCAGATTGTGGTAAACTATGTATACCTGTCTGGACACGCCCCTCTGCTGACTGCTCCTGTGGCTCCTCCCACAGACCCCTGTATAAAAACGATTGGAGGCACTGCTCCTCCCTCAGTCTCCGAGATGCCGTGCTCCCTTTTGCTGCTCATAAAAGCCTATCGTTCACCTCCCGTCTCCGAGAGTTATTGATGGTGCACCACAGATATTAATCACCATGGAACCCATGGATGTGGAAGCATTGTAAAGGGTACAGAGGATATTTACCAGGATGCTGCCTGGTTTAGAGAGTATGGATTATGATCAGAGATTAAGGGAGCTAGGGTTTTACTCTTTGGAGAGAAGGAGGATGAGAGGAGACATGATAGAGGTGTACAAGATATTAAGAGGAATAGATAGAGTGGATTGCCAGCGCCTCTTCCCCAGGGCACCACTGCTCAGTACAAGAGGACATGGCTTTAAGGTAAGGGGAGGGAAGTTCAAGGGGGATATTAGAGGAAGGTTTTTCACTCAGAGAGTGGTTGGTGCGTGGAATGCACTGCCTGAGTCAGTGGTGGAGGCAGATACACTAGTGAAGTTTACGAGACTACTAGACAGGTATATGGAGGAATTTAAGGTGGGGGGGTTATATGGGAGGCAAGGTTTGAGGGTCGGCACAACATTGTGGGCTGAAGGGCCTGTAATGTGCTGTACTATTCTATGTTCTATGTTCTAACCCGTTCAAGAAAACATCAAAGACCCAATGCACAGTAAAAGAACAAATTGCACAAATGGGAAAAAGTGAGCGGACAACACGTAAACAATCGAACACCAAACCAGGAGTCCAGTCGTATTCAGGTTTGTTTAGATCAGAACTGTGCTGTTCGCTCAATGCGAGCCACAAAGCCATTCTCCACCAAAGTGCCCCAGTCCTCGAGTTTCATAGAAACATAGAAAACCTACAGCACAATCTCACATCCACATCCACATCTCATCATCTTATACACCTCTATCAGGTCACCTTTCATCCTCCGTCATTCCAAGGAGAAAAGGCTGAGTTCACTCAACCTATTCTCGTAAGGCATGCTCCCCAATCCAAGCTATATCCTTGTAAATCTCCTCTGCACCCTTTCCATAGTTTCCACATCCTTCCTGTAGTGAGGCGACCAGAACTGAGCACAGTACTCCAAGTGGGGTCTGACCAGGGTCCTATATAGCTGCAACATTACCTTTTGGCCCTTAAATTCAATTCCAAGGTTGATGAAGGCCAATGCACCATATGCTTTCTTGACCACAGAGTCAACCTGCGCAGCTGCTTTGAGAGTCCTATGAACTCAGACCCCAAGATCTCTCTGATCCTCCACACTGCAAAGAGTCTTACCATTAATACTATATTCTGTCATCATATTTGACCTACCAAAATGAACCACCTCACACTTATCTGGGTTGAACTCCATCTGCCACTTCTCAGCAAAGTTTTGCATCTGATCAATGTCCCACTGTAAGCTCTGACAGCCCTCCACACTAAACACAACACCTCCAACCTTTGTGTCATCAGCAAATTTACTAACCCATCTCTCCACTCCCTCATCCAGGTCGTAAGGGTCCCAGAACAGATCCCTGAGGCACACTGCCGGTCACTGACCTCCATGCAGAATATGATCCGTCTACAACCACTCTTTGCCTTCTGTGGGCAAGCCACTTTTGGATTACCAACTTACCAACCACTGAAGTAAGTCTCACTGGTCTATAATTTCCTGGGCTATTTCTACTCCCTTTCTTCAATAAGGGAACAACATCTGCAACCCTTCAATTCTCCAGAGCCTCTCCTGTCTTCATTGATGATGCAAAGATCATTGTCAGAGGCTCAGCAATCTCCTCCCTCACCTTCCATGGTAGCCTGGGGTACATCTCATCCGGTCCCAGTGATTTATCCGACTTGATGTTTTCCAAGAGCTCCAGCACATCCTCTTCCTTAATATCCGATAGGGGAGGAGAGTGAAGCAAGATAGATTAGGAAGGAGGAGGGGCACCACTCCGATGAGGAGAAGAGAAAGGAAAAGAGTGAGCCAGTGTGGGGAATGGAAAAAAGAGAGAATTGAGTGGGAGAGAAATTACTGGAAGTTAATGAAATAATACAGTTTTAGAGATATGAACATTCAGACTCAGAGTACTACAGCACATAAAGCAGGCCATTTGGCCCATCTAATCCATGCTGGCCTGATCCTCTGCCTTGTCTCATCTACCTGCACTCAGACCATATTCCTTGAAATCCCTTCCACTTGTGTACCTTTCCAAGCTTCTCTTAAATGGTGCATCTGAACTCACATCACCATTTCCACTGGCAGCTCATTCCACACTCTCACCACCCTCTGAGTGAAGAAGTTCCCTCTCCTTATTCCATAAGGAAAGGAAAGGTGTAGAGGCAGGGAGATTTTAAGAGGGACTCCTAGAACTTAGGCTGTAGTTAGTTGAAGACACAACTGCAAATGTGTGAAGGAAATGTTACGGATTCAGGCAACAATAAATATACGAGTTAGGCAAGGGTTTTTATAACAAATAACACGTTTATTAAACACTGAAAACAAACCCCCCAACAGTAAACAAATCACTAACATAACCGGAACTCAGCTGCTGTGCAGCAGCTTAAACAGTTCTTAAAGCAATGAAGCTTACAGTCCTTAAAGCGATGTTGCAAGAACAGTTCTTTAAAGTAGTATTGCCAAAAGTTCAAAATGCTCACAGTCCATTTAAAGGAGAGACTTTTTAAGACGATTTAAATTCTCTTTGACGTCGTTTTGTTTCGGTTCCCCAAAGTCGAACTTTTCCCACGAAGAATTTACGGAACAAAACGGCTTAAAGGCACTGACCTTTCCTTTACCATACTGTCCTCAATCTTTTCTGCTATTTCGCAGAGATTAACACGAGAACAGTCAACGAAATCCTTCCGAATAAGGATCAAACAAGGTCGAACCCGTTTCACCATCAAAATCGATTCTCCTCGATCTTTAACTCCCGAACTCCGATCTTCACTCTCCACTGATTCTCAACTAGCCATATTGTAAAGAAACTGCTGGCAATGACCTTTTAAACTTTAGGCATTAGATAAAACTTCATCTTTCAACTAAACTGCATCATAACATTAAATCACGCAGTGGCATGAAGTCAACATGGCAAATCCAGCCATGAACTGCCCCTCCTCACAGGGAGGGGTTCTCCTCTTATACCCTGTAAAAAAAGCCTGTCACATGATTTCTACTGGCGGGAAAATGACGTCACTCCACCATCACAAGACCATTACCTCAAGTCCAGTATAACTTCAACCCCAGTCACGTGACAAGGGTACCACTGTCACGTGTCACGGGTACGTAACACCTCCCTCCAAAAAAACATTTTTGGTCTGACAAGAACAAAAATTTCAAAAATTATTTCCAAGAAAAACAAATGTATAAATTTTATAACACACACAATATACAATACAGTATCATCATATAACATCTTACAACACAGTAGGAGTGTTACAATTAAAAAAAAACACTCCATAAAAAAAATTACATCGTACATTCAACATCGAGATAGACAATCAGCAACCACATTATCTTTACCTTTAATATGAGTTATCACAATATTGTACTCTTGTAACATCAAACTCCAATTTAATAATCTTCTGTTTTTGTTTTTCATCTTACGCAGAAAAACTAACGGATTATGATCAGTGTAAACAATAAGTGGTTTTTGAGTTGTACCAACATATACCTCAAAATATTCTAAAGCTAAAACAAGAGATAACAATTCTTTCTCTATTGTCGAATAGTTTCTTTGATGCTTATTAAATTTCTTAGAAATGTAAGCTACTGGATGATCAACCTCATCACCCTCATTCCTTTGCATTAATACTGCTCCTGCAGCCTCATCACTAGCATCTACAGCTAATGAAAAAGGTTTTTCAAAGTCAGGTGCCTTAAGCACAGGTTGTTGACATATCATTGTTTTCAATTTTTCAAATGCTTCTTGACAAGGCACTGTCCACACAAACTTCACATTCTTCTGCAAAAGGTTAGTTAATGGAAGGGCAACATTAGCAAAATTCTTACAAAATTTCCGATAATATCCTACCATTCCCAAGAATCTTCTGAGAGATTTTTTCCCCGTTGGAGTGGGAATCTCTAAAATTGCCTGAACTTTTGCCTGAACAGGAGCTACCTTACCTTGACCTACAACATAACCAAGGTAAGTCACAGTGGCATGTCCAAATTCACTCTTAGCTAAATTAATAGTTAAGTTAGCTTTTGAAAGCCTTTCAAACAATTTCTCCACCGCAATAATGTGTGCTTCCCAAGTATCATTCCCTGTCACTAAATCATCAATATAAGCATCAGTATCTTTCAAACCCTGAATCACAGAGTTAACCATCCTCTGGAAAGTACCTGGGACATTCTTCATCCCAAATGGAAGAACATTATATTCATACAGCCCAGATGGAGTTACAAATGCAGAAATCTCTCTACCTCTGTCCGTTAATGGAACACACTAATACCCTTTCAATAAATCAATCTTTGTAAGGAACTTTGCTTTTCCAACTTTATCTACACAATCATCTACTCTAGGAATTGGATATGCATCTGTTTTCGTTACAGCATTCACCTTCTTATAGTCCATAAAAAACCTAATACTACCATTTGGTTTTGGCACCATAACACAGGGTGAACTCCAATTCGAGTTAGAATGTCTAATAATATTATTCTCTAACATATATTCAATTTCTTTCTCAGCAAGTTCACATTTTTCTATGTTCATCCTATATGGGTGTTGTTTAATAGGTTTGGCATCTGCAACATCTACATCATGTGAAGCTATAGTAGTCCTTCTCGGAACATCTGGAAACAAATCCTTATATTTAAAAATTAATTCCTTCATCTGTTGTTTCTGCTCTAGCTGTAAATGTGCTAATTTCTCATCCATATTTTCCAGAATGGTTGAATTTGGTAACCTAACAGAAACAATGTTGGATTTAGAATGAAAGTCAGATGAATCATCTATCATGTTCCTAGTTAAATCAAACTCATTCTCACTAACCACAACAGTCACAGTATCAGATTGTTTCTCATAATACGGTTTTATCATATTTATATGGCAAAGTTGTGTTGACCTTCTACGATCTGGAGTTTTTATTACGTAATCCACATCATTGATTTTAGACACAATTTCATAAGGACCATGAAATCTAGCTTGCAAAGGATTCGTTTGCACTGGGAAAAGAACCAACACCTTATCTCCAGGCTTAAATATCCTCATCCTAGCTTCCTTATCATACCAAGTTTTCATTTTCCCCTGAGCCAACTTTAAATTTTCCTTGGCTAAGCTACAAGCTTTATGTAACCTGTCCTTAAATTTCAAAACATAGTCCAACAAATTAGTGTGTACTTCCTTACTAATCCACTGTTCTTTTAATAAAGCTAAAGGTCCTCTAACTCTATGCCCAACCACAAGTTCAAATGGACTGAAACCTAAAGATTCCTGTACTGATTCCCTTACTGCAAATAAAAGTAAGTTTATACCCTCATCCCAGTCACTTTCATTTTCCACACAATATGTCCTAATCATATTCTTGAGGGTAGAATGAAACCTCTCCAAGGCACCTTGCGACTCTGGATGGTATGCAGACAAAGTGATTTGCTTAGCTCCCAATTTATAACCTATCTGTTGAAACAATCCAGACATAAAATTACTGCCTTGATCAGTTTGTATTTCCTTAGGTAATCCAAAATAAGTAAAGAATTTTATAAGAGCCTTTGTCACAGTTTTAGCTTTTATATTCCTAAGTGGTACTGCCTCTGGAAACCTAGACGAAGTACACATGATAGTCAACAAATACTGATAACCAGCTTTTGTCTTTGGTAATGGACCAACACAATCTACAATAACTTTAGAAAACGGTTCACCAAATGCTGGAATAGGTTGTAATGGAGCTACTGGTGTAACTTGATTTGGTTTACCCACAATTTGACAAGTATGGCACGTTTTACAAAACATCGCCACATCTTTTCTTAGACCAGGCCAGTAAAAATGTTTTAAAATCTTGTCCACAGTTTTCCTTACCCCTTTATGTCCACCTAAAGGCACACTATGAGCTAAAGTCAAAATCTCATTTCGATAAACTTTAGGGACAACTACCTGGTAAACAACATTCCATTCCTCACTTGCAGGAATTGTTGGCGATCTCCACTTCCTCATCAACACTCCTTTTTCCAAGTAATATCCTACTGGCACCTTCTCAATTTCACTACCTAGTAAAGCTTGTTCCCTTAATTTTGTAATCTCAGGGTCTCTATTCTGCTCTGCTATCATCTCCTTCAGAGACAGAGATAAATCTTCATTGTCAGACTTACTCCAAGAATCTTGTTCAAACAACGAAGGTAAGAAAGTCTCTGACACATCCTCAAAACTTGAATCCTGAGTTGAACAGTCATGAGTAACAACCTCATTCTGCACATCAATTTTTCTTAGCCATAGCTCTAGTCACAACACAGGAAAAATCTGTGTTAGAATTCATCTCTGGTTCCTCTGACTCCATTGTCAAATGCACTTCAGGGAAAACTTGTCCACCTGCCAAGTCATTACCTAACAATAAAGAAATACCCTTCACAGGTAAGCTATGCTGTAATCCTACTTTAACAAATCCTGTAACTAACCCTGACTTTAGATTTACTTTATGTAAATGTACAGGCATAAAATCACTCCCAACACCTCTTATGTAATTTACCTCACCAGTATCAGACTCCTCATTAAACTTCAATACACTGTCTAACATCAGTGATTGAGAAGCTCCAGTATCCCTAAGGATTTTTATTGGCACCAGAGTAGATCCTTCTTTCAAGGATACAAACCCTTCAGTTATAAAATGATCATACCCCTTTCTAACTTGGTCAGACTCTAACAAAACCTCATTTGTGTTTATCGAACCCTGTAACTTTACAGGTGCTTCAGTATGTTGCACACAAGCATCTGGAACTGCTTCCTTCTCTTTCTTTTTCAATCTGAAACAGTCAGCTATTACATGGCCAGGCTTCTTACAATAGTTACAAATAAGACCAAACTGTCTTTCCTTCACAGGTTTTCCTTCCTCCTTACCTTTCTCATTAACATCTGATTTAATTTCTGATTTACCTTGAGTCTCCATGTTATTTATCCTCTTAAAAATTCTGCCCTGAGGAAATTTATTCTTATGGATTAAAACATACTCATCAGCTAATCTAGCACAGTCCTGCAATTTATCAGTATCCCTCTCATTTAAGTAGGTCCTTACTTCAACAGGAATGCTTCTTTTAAATTCCTCCATTAAAATCAGCTCTCTCAATGTCTCATAGTCCTCATTTACATTTTTAGAAGAAACCCATCTCTCAAAACACACAGCTTTATCATAGGCAAATTCCACATAAGTCTTTTCCACAGACTTCTTCAAACTTCTAAATCTTTCTCTATACGCTTCTGGGACTAATTCGTATGCTTTCAGAATATGCATTTTCACAATATCATAATCAAGTGCCTGCGCAGCAGTTAAAGCTGTGTAAACTTGTTGTGCTTTACCTTTAATTACACTCTGTAACAACACTGACCATTTATCTTTCGGCCACTCTGACATCCGAGCAATAGTTTCAAAATGTTGGAAATATCTTTCATCTTCTGTTTCACTAAATGGAGGGACCAATTTAATTTCTTGACTAGCAACAAATGGCTTTCTAGAACCAGAAGACTGATTCCCAGACCTTAATTCCGCCATTGCATAATCGAATTCCCTCTTTTTCTGATCAGCTTACAACTTACAACGCTCCAACTTCATTTGTTCGATTTGCAACTGCATCTCCAGATTACTTATTGGAAACAACTCTAAAATCGATTCATCAAAAACACCCGAATCCACATAGTGTGACGCGATTTTTCTCTGTATTACAGCCTTTGATGTAGTCTGCAAAATACCTTTAAGTTGCAATCTACTAGCTATCTCAGTCACCTCAGTTTTTTTCACCTTGGCTAACAACTCCGTGCCTGGCGAAGCCAGAAACTCATCAATATTCATCATTGCCGAATACCACACACAAGCCAATCAAACAAAAGAATCAAGCATTCCCCGTTTCCAAAACACCAACACAAAATTCAACAAGCACTTAAACTCAAATGATCCAATCCGGACGCAGCCCCCATATTTATGTTACGGATTCAGGCAACAATAAATATATGTGAGTTAGGCAAGGGTTTTTATAACAAATAACACGTTTATTAAACACTGAAAACAAACCCCCCCCAACAGTAAACAAATCACTAACGTAACCGGAACTCAGCTGCTGTGCGGCAGCTTAAACAGTTCTTAAAGCAATGAAGCTTACAGTCCTTAAAGCGATGTTGCAAGAACAGTTCTTTAAAGTAGTATTGCCAAAAGTTCAAAATGCTCACAGTCCATTTAAAGGAGAGACTTTTTAAGATGATTTAAATTCTCTTTGACGTCGTTTTGTTTCGGTTCCCCAAAGTCGAACTTTTCCCACGAAGAATTTACGGAACAAAACGGCTTAAAGGCACTGACCTTTCCTTTACCACACTGTCCTCAATCTTTTCTGCTATTTCGCAGAGATTAACACGAGAACAGTCAACGAAATCCTTCCGAATAAGGATCAAACAAGGTCGAACCCGTTTCACCATCAAAATCGATTCTCCTCGATCTTTAACTCCCGAACTCCGATCTTCACTCTCTACTGATTCTCAACTAGCCATATTGTAAAGAAACTGCTGGCAATGACCTTTTAAACTTTAGGCATTAGATAAAACTTCATCTTTCAACTAAACTGCGTCATAACATCAAATCACGCAGTGGCATGAAGTCAACATGGCAAATCCAGCCACGAACTGCCCCTCCTCACAGGGAGGGGTTCTCCTCTTATACCCTGTAAAAAAAACCCGTCACATGATCTCTACTGGCGGGAAAATTACGTCACTCCACCATCACAAGACCATTACCTCAAGTCCAGTATAACTTCAACCCCAGTCACGTGACAAGGGTACCACTGTCACGTGTCACGGGTACGTAACAGAAATAAATTAGGGGTTGACCAAGGGCCATGATTTCAAAGGTGGCTTGGTAAATCATTAAGTGTATAACTCTTTGCTTCAATATCTATTTAGAGAATCAGCTCTGTAACAGGCCCATCCAGCCTAATGAGCATGTGCTGCCCAATTACACCTATGTGACCAATTAAGCTACTAAACCATCTTCCTTGGACTGTGGGAGGAAATTGGAGCACACGGGGGAAATACACGCAGTCATGGGGAGAACATACAAACTCCTTACAGATAGTGGTGGGAATTAAATCTGGGTCACTGGCACTGCAGTAATGTTGCATCCCAAATGATAGAACCGAGGGGTATAATGCCACCCTGTAGAGGAATGAGGTTGTCTGGCACATTCCAGGCTGCAGGACAACGTGCTGAGGGACACACTGAAACCCAGGCAGTCACCGCAAGGGCTCGGTGCTGAAGGACCACAGTGTAGTGGTCTTCTGCTACTGGAGAGGGAGAGGCCAGGTTGAGTGAGGAAGCTCTTGAATTATTGCAGTAATATACCACCCCAGCGGCTGTATGAGAGGCAAGCGTCCTTTTAGTTTGAAAGACTGGCAGAACACAACGTTTTCTCTATAAATGTAGGAATGATGTTCAAGTTCAAGTTTATTGCCATCTGACTGTTCATATAAACAACCAAATGAAACAATGTTCCTCCAGAGCACAGTGCACCGACACGGCACATAAAACAAAATATTACCACAAATAAATTAATGAAATGTATTTGAAAGTAGTAGGCAGCGTAGGTGAACAGTAAACAGATCGCTGTTTCCCGGTTGTGGCATTGCTCTATATATTCTTATAAATAATTTTTTTTATCATTATGAATAAAGTTTATGTTTTGTTATAAAATGCCACTCTGGATGCATTGGCCAAAGCAGAAACTACTGTGAAAGATCTGACCTGTAGTTATAGAGCTAGCCAAGAAAGGAACTGTTCTATCTGCAGAAATATGTCACAGCTACCTTAATTTTTTATGTTCTCAGTCGACTCTGGTGCCCAAGGCAGTGAGACAAAGGGAAAAGGCACAAAACTGGAATAACACCCCTGAGTTCATATTTCTTACAATTTGATTTGCCTTCAGTTTACTGACATTAAATCAGTTTCAGAACAAGTTCCAAAGCTTTTACTTCAGATTCCATACTTACCCGTGGCTGGGAAAAGGAGGGAATCGATGAACTCCCCTTCCTTCACCGTCAACCACATCTCTTCCATTTCTCACATGTCTGATCTCACCCCATCCTCCCACCACACTACCAGGGATAGGGTTCCCCTTGTCCTCACCTTCCACCCTACCGGCCTCTGCATCCAGCACATAACTTCCCACAACTTCTGCCATCTCCAATGCGATCACACCACCAAACACATCTTTCCTCTTCCCCCCCCCCCCACTTCCTGCTTTCTGCAGGGATTGCTCTCTACGTGACTCGCTTGTCCATTCGTCCCTCCCCCGATCTCCCTCCTGGCACTTATCCTTGCTAGAGGAACAAGTGCTACACCTACCCCTACACCTCCTCCCTCACCACCATTCAGGGCCCCAAACAGTCCTTCCAGGTGAGGCGACACTTCACCTGTGAGTCTGTTGGGGTCATATACTGATCTGATGCTCTTGGTGTGGCCTCCTGAATATTGGTGAGACCAGACATAAATTGGGAGACCATTTCACAGGGCACCTACACTCCATCAGCCAGAACAAGCAAGGTATCCCAGTAGCCATCCATTTTAATTGCACTTCCCAATCCCATTCCGATATGTCCATCCATGGGCTCCTCCACTGTCCTGATGAGGCCACACTTAGGTTGGAGGAACAACACCTTATATTCTGTAGGGTAGCCTCCAACCCGATAGCATGAACATCGATTTCTCGAACTTCTGGTGATGCCCAGCCCCTCTCTTTCACCACTCCCCATCTCCTCTTCCCTCTCTCACCTTATCTCCTTGCCTGCCCATCATCTCCCTCTGGTGCTCCTTCCACCTTTTCTCTCTTTCATGGCCTTCTGTCTCTCCTATTAGACTCCCCCTTCTCCAGACCTATATCTCTTTCAGCAATCAACTTCTCAGCTCTTTACTTCATCCGTCCCCCTTCAGGCTTCACCTATCACCTTGTGTTTCTCTCTTCCCTCCCCCCCACTTTTAAATCTATTCCTCAGCTTTTTTCTCCAGTCCTAGTGAAAGATCTTGACCCAAAACGTTGACTCTGCTCTTTTCCATAGATGCTGCTAGGTCTGCTCAGTTCCTCCAGCGTTTTGTGTGTGTAGCTTGGATTTCCAGCACCTGTAAATTTTCTCTTCTTTGTGAATTGATGAACTTATCATTTTTTTCTAGCAATAGTACTGAAACTTGTGAAAACTGGTGTATTAAAGGAAGCACAAATTTCGGTTTAGACAACAAAAGTAATTACAGGCCTCTTGGTTCATTGGTTTATTACACATACTGAGGTACAGAGAAATCTTTATCAGGTGTACCGTTGGTATGGATCAATTCATTACAACAGTGCATTGAGGTTGAAGCAGTTGTAAGCGTCATCATGAGGACGAGCCACCATAGTATTCAGCACATCTTCAAGGAATGATGCCTCACATAGGCCTCATTAAGGACCCCAGGACTTGCCCTCTTCTCACTGTTAACCGTCAGCAAGGAGATACAGAAGCCTAAAGGCACACACTCAACGACTCAGGAACAGCTTCTTCCCCTCTGCCATCTGAATCTGATTGGCCATTGAATCCATGAACATTACTTCACTACTTTCTTTTATTTTGAACTGCTAAGCTTAATTTAACTATTTAATATATGTATATACTGATTTACTGTAATTCAGTTTTATTTTCTGTTATTTCTTAGTGTGTGGAGGCTGGCCAGTGAGAACAACCGGAAGAGTTTAAAAGCGAGAAGAGTTTGAAGGTGATGGTTATTTCTTCAGTGGTTTGAATGGGGCACGTGGAGGTTGGAGAACAGCGGGAGGAGTTTAAAAGGAAGACAAATTTACAGAGTGGGCATTGGAGGAGCAGGCGTCAGAGGAGTGGGAGATAGAGTAGGAAGGCTTTGGCTCAACAGGGCTTCGGCGATAAAGGGTCGAGACCAGATAGATTATCTGTTTAAAATAAAGACAGAAAGTATATGTGTGAGGCCAGCTTTCTGTGCTCGGTGTCAGAGACAGGTGGTCACATGGGGCCATGGGAGACAGGCAAGTGGGTCACAGTCAGGAGAGGGAAGGCCAAGAAGCAGGTACTAGAGAGTACCCCAGTGGCTGCCCCCCTTAACAATGAGTATACCTGCTTGAGCACTGTTGGGGGGGGGGGGTGGAAATGGCCTACCTGGGGGAAGCAACAGTGGTTGCAACTCTGGCACAGGGTCTGGCCCTGTGGCTCAGAAGGGTAGGGAAAGGAAGAGGATGGCAGTAGTGAGAGGGGACTCTATAGATAGGGGGTCAGACAGGTGATTCTGTGGATGCAGGAAAGAAACTTGGATGGTATTTTGCCTCCCAGGTGCCAGGGTCCAGGATGTTTCTGATCGTGTCCACGATATCTTGAAGTAGGAAGGAGAACAGCCAGAGGTCATGGTACATATTGGTACCAACATCATAGGTAGGAAAAGGGAAGATGTCCTGAAAACAGACTACAGGGAGTTAGGAAAGAAGTTGAGAAGCAGGACCTCAAAGGTAGTAATCTCAGGATTACTGCCTGTGCCACGTGACAGTCAGTATAGGAATAGGATGAGGGATTGGAGCAGGGGGCAGGGATTCAGATTTCTGGATCATTGGGACCTCTTCTGGGACAGGTGTGACCTGTAAAATAAGGATGGGTTGCACTTGAATCTGAGCGGGATCAATATCCTGGCGGGATGTTTGCCGAGGCTCCTGGGGAGAGTTTAAACATTAATTGTTGGGGGGTGGGAACCGAAATGAAGTGACGGAGGAAAGGGAGGTTGGCTCACAAAAACAGAAGACAGTGCAAAAGGGAGGATAGACAGGTGATAGAGAAGGGATGTGCTCAGACCAATGGTTTGAGATGTGTCTATTTTAATGCGAGGAATATCATGAATAAAGCAGATGAGCTTAGAGCATGGATCAGTACTTGGAGCTATGATGTTGTGGCCATTACAGAGACTTGGCTAGCTCAGGGGCAGGAATGGGTACTTCAAGTGCCAGGCTTTAGATGTTTCAGAAAGGACAGGGAGGGAGGCAAAAGAGGTGGGGGCGTGGCACTGTTGATCAGAGATAGTGTCACAGCTGCAGAAAAGGAGAAAGTCATGAAGGGGTTGTCTACTAAGTCTCTGTGGGTGGAAGTTAGGAATAGAAAGGGGTCATTAACTCTACTGGGTGTTTTCTATAGACCACCTAGCAGTAACAGGGATATCGAGGAGCAGATAGGGAGACAGATTCTAGAAAGGTGTAATAATAACAGGGTTGTTGTGGTGGGAGATTTTAATTTCCCTAATATTGATTGACATCTCCTAGAGTGAGGTGTTTAGATGGGGTGGAGTTTGTTAGGTGTGTTCAGGAAGGTTTCCTGACACAGTATGTAGATAAGCCTACAAGAGGAGAGGCTGTACTTGATCTGGTATTGGGAGATGAACCTGGTCAGGTGTCAGGTCTCTCAGTGGGAGAGCATTTTGGAGATAGTGTTCACAACTCTATATCCTTTTCCATACCATCGGAGAGAGAAGGGAACAGACAAGTTAGGGAAAAAATTAATTGGAGTAAGGGGAAATATGAGGCAATCAGGCAGGAACTTGGAAACATAAATTGGAAACAGATGTTGTCAGGAAACCATACGGAAGAAAGGTGGCAAATGTTCAGGGGATATTAGCGTGGGTTTCTAAGTAGGTGCATTCCAATGAGACATGGAAAGAATGGTAGGGTACAAGATCCACAAGAATGGTGTACAAAGGCTGTTGTAAATTTAGTCAAGAAGAAAAGAAGTGCTTACAAAATGTTCAAAAAACTAGGTAATGATAGAAATCTAGAAGATTATAAGGCAAGCAAGAAGGAGCTTAAGAATGAAATTAGGTGAGCCAGAAAGGGGCCATGACAAGGCCTTGGTGAGCAGGATTAAAGAAAACTCCAAGGCATTCTACAAGTGTGTGAGGAGCAAGAGGATAAGTTATGAGAGAATAGGACCAATCAAGTGTGACAGTAGAAAAGTGTGTATGGAACTGGAGGAGGTAGCTGAGGTACTTAATGAACACTTTTCTTCAGTATTCACTGTGGAAAAGGATCTTGGCGATTGTAGGGATGACTTACAGCAGATTGAAAAGTTTGGGCATATAGACATTAAGAAAGAGAATGTGCTGGAGCTTTTGGAAAGCATCAAGTTGGATAAGTCTCCTGGGACCGGATGAAATGTTTCCCAGGCTACTGTGGGAAGTGAGGGAGGAGATTGATGAGTCTCTGTCAATGATCTTTGCATCATCAATGGGGACGGGTGAGGTTCTGGAGGATTGGAGGGTTGTAGATGTTGTTCCCTTATTCAGGAAAGGGAGAAGAGATAGCCCAGGAAATTATAGAACTGTGAGTCTTACCTCAGTGGTTGGTAACTTGATGGAAAAGATCCTGAGAGGCAGGACTTACGAACATTTGGAGAGGCATAATATGATTAGGAATAGTCATCATGGCTTTGTGCCTTACGAGCCTGATTGATTATTTTGAGGATGTAACTAAACACATTGATGAAGGTAGAGCTGTAGATGTAGTATATATGGATTTCAGCAAGGCATTTGATAAGGTATCCCATGCAAGGCTTATTGAGAAAGTAAGGAGGCATGGGATCCAAGGGGACATTGCTTTATGTATCCAGAACTGGCTTGCCCACAGAAGGCAAAGAGTGGTTGTAGATTATGATGTAGTGGCCATTACGGAGACTTAGCTGGCACCGGGCCAGAAATGGATTCACAATATTCCTGGATTTCAGTGCTTTAAAAGGGATAGAGAGGGGGAAAAAGGGGAGGAGGGGTGGCATTACTGGTCAGGGATATTATTACAGCTGCAGAAAGCATGGGTAATGCAGCAGGATCCTCTTTTGAGTCAGTATGGGTGGAAGTCAGGAACAGGAGGGGAGCAGTTACTCTACTGGGGGTATTCTATAGGCCCCCTGGTAGCAGCAGAGATACCGAGGAGCAGATTGGGAGGCAGATTTTGGAAAGGTGCAAAAATAACAGGGTTGTTATCATGGGTGACTTTAACTTCCCTAATATTGATTGGCACTTGATTATTTCCAAAGGTTTAGATGGGGCAGAGTTTGTTAAGTGTGTCCAGGACGGATTCCTGTCACAGTATGCTGACAGGCTGACTAGGGGGAATGCCATACTAGATCTAGTATTAGGTAACGAACTGGGACAGGTCACAGATCTGTCAGTGGGTGAGCATCTGGGGGACAGTGATCACCACTCCCTGACCTTTAGCATTATCATGGAAAAGGATAGAATCAGGGAGGACAGGAACATTTTTAATTGGGGAAGGGCAAATTATGAGGCTATAAGGCTAGAACTTGCAGGTGTGAATTGGGATGATGTTTTTGCAAGGAAATGTACTATGGACACGTGGTCAATGTTTAAGGATCTCTTGCAGGATGTTAGGGATAAATTTGTCCCGGTGAGGAAGATAAAGAATGGTAGGGTGAAGGAACCATCGGTGACAAGTGAAGTGGAAAATCTAGTCAGGTGGAAGAAGGCAGCATACATGAGGTTTAGGAAGCAAGGATCAGATGGGTCTATTGAGGAATATAGGGTAGCAAGAAAGGAGCTTAAGAAGGGGCTGAGAAGAGCAAGAAGGGGGCATGAAAAGGCCTTGGCCAGTAGGGTAAAGGAAAACCCCAAGGCATTCTTCAATTATGTGAAGAACAAAAGGATGACAGGAGTGAAGGTAGGACCGATTAGAGATAAAGGTGGGAAGATGTGCCTGGAGGCTGTGGAAGTGAGCGAGGTCCTCAATGAATACTTCTCTTTGGTATTCACCACTGAGAGGGAACTTGATGATGGTGAGGACAATATGAGTGAGAACAACACACACAAAATGCTGGTGGAACACAGCAGGCCAGGCAGCATCTATAAGGAGAAGCACTGTCGACGTTTTGGGCCAAGACCCTTCATCAGGACTAACTGAAAAGAAAGATAGTAAGAGATTTGAAAGTAGTGGGGGGAGGGAGAAATGCGAAATGATAGGAGAAGACCGGAGGGGGTGGGATGAAGCTAAGAGCTGGAAAGGTGATTGGCGACAGTGATACAGAGCTGGAGAGGGGAAAGGATCATGGGACGGGAGGCCTCGGGAGAAAGAAAGGTCAGGGGAGAGCACCAGAGGGTGATGGAGAACAAGCAAACAACTAAATATGTCAGGGATGGGGTAAGAATGGGAGGAGGGGCATTAATGGAAGTTAGAGAAGTCAATGTTCATGCCATCAGGTTGGAGGCTACCCAGCCAGTATATAAGGTGTTATTCCTCCAACCTGAGTTTGGATTCATTTTGACAGTAGAGGAGGCCATGGATAGACATATCAGAATGGGAATGGGACGTGGAATTAAAATGTGTGGCCACAGGGAGATCCTCCTTTCACTGGCGCACCGAGCGTAGGTGTTCAGCGAAACGGTCTCCCGGTCTGCTTTGGGTCTCACCAATATATAAAAGGCCACACCGGGAGCACCGGACGCAGTATACCACACCAGCCAACTGACAGGTGAAGTGTCGCCTCACCTGGAAGGACAGTCTGGGGCCCTGAATGGTGGTGAGGGAGGAAGTGTATGGGCATGTGTAGCACTTGTTCTGTTTACAAGGATAAGTGCCAGGAGGGAGATCGGTGGGAAGGGATGGGAGGACGAGTGGACAAGGGAGTTGCATATGGAGCGATCCCTGCGGAAAGCAGAAAGAGGGGGGAGGGAAAGATGTGCTTGGTAGTGGGATCCTGTTGAAGGTGGCAGAAGCTACGGAGAATTATATGTTGGACCTGGAGGCTGGTGGGGTGGTAGGTGAGGACAAGGGGAACCCTATCCCGAGTGGGGTGGCGGGCGGATGGGGTGAGGGCAGATGTGTGGGAAATGGGAGAGATGTGTTTGAGAGCAGAGTTGATGGTGGAAGAAGGGAAGCCCCTTTGTTTAAAAAAGGAAGACATCTCCTTCGTCCTGGAATGAAAAGCCTCATCCCGAGAGCAGATGCGGCAGAGACGGAGGAATTGTGAGAAGGGGATGGCATTTTTGCAAGAGACAGGGTAGGAAGAGGAATAGTCCACCCCATGGATAAGTCCCCAGGGCCTGATGGAATATTCCCCAGGCTGCTCCACGAGGCAAGGGAAGAGATTGCTGAACCTCTGGCTAGGATCTTTATGTCCTCGTTGTCCACGGGAAAGGTACCGAAGGATTGGAGGGAGGTGAATGTTGTCCCCTTGTTCAAAAAAGGTAGAAGGGATAGTCCAGGTAATTATAGACCAGTGAGCCTTACGTCTGTGGTGGGAAAGCTGTTAGAAAAGATTCTTAGAGATAGGATTTATGGGCATTTAGAGAATCATGGTCTGATCAGGGACAGTCAGCATGGGTTTGTGAAGGGCAGATCGTGCCTAACAAGCCTGATAGAGTGCTTTGAGGAGGTGACCAGGCATATATAGAAACAGAGAAACATAGAAAATAGGTGCAGGAGTAGGCCATTCGGCCCTTCGAGCCTGCACCACCATTCAGTATGATCATGGCTGATCATCCAACTCAGAACCCTGTACCTGCTTTCTCTCCATACCCCCTGATCTCTTTATCCACAAGGGCCATATCTAACTTCCTCTTAAATATAGCCAATGAACCGGCCTCAACTGTTTCCTGTGGCAGAGAATTCCACAGATCCACCACTCTCTGTGAGAAGAAGTTTTTCCTCATCTCGGTGCTAAAAGGCTTCCCCTTTATCCTTAAACTGTGACCCCTCGTTCTGGACTTCCCCAACATCGGAAACAATCTTCCTGCATCTAGCCTGTCCAATCCCTTTAGAATTTTATACGTTTCAATAAGATCCCCCCTCAATCTTCTAAATTCCAGTGAGTATAAGCCTAGTCGATCCAGGCTTTCTTCATATGAAAGTCCTGCCATCCCAGGAATCAATCTGGTGAACCTTCTCAGTACTCCCTCTATGGCAAGAATGTCTTTCCTCAGATTAGGGGACCAAAACTGTACACGATATTCTAGGTGCGGTCTCACCAAGGCCTTGTACAACTGCAGTAGAACCTCCCTGCTCCTGTACTCAAATCCTTTTGCTATGAATGCCAACATACCATTTGCCTTTTTCACCACCTGCTGTACCTGCATGCCCACCTTCAATGACCGGTGTACAATAACACCCAGGTCTCGTTGCACCTCCCCTTTTCCTAATCGGCCACCATTCAGATAATAATCTGTTCTCCTGTTCTTGAAACCAAAGTGGATAACCACACATTTATCCACATTAAATTGCATCTGCCATGAATTTGCCCACTCACCTAACCTATCCCAAGTCACCCTGCATCCTCTTAGCATCCTCCTCACAGCTAACACCGCCGCCCAGCTTCGTGTCATCTGCAAACTTGGAGATGCTGCATTTAATTCCCTCGACTAAATCATTAATATATATTGTAAACAACTGGGGTCCCAGCACTGAGCTTTGCGGTACCCCACTAGTCACTGCCTGCCATTCTGAAAAGGTCCTGTTTACTCCCACTCTCTGCCTCCTGGCTGCCAACCAATTCTCTATCCACATCAATACCATACCCCCAATATCATGTGCTTTAAGTTTGCACACTAATCTCCTGTGTGGGACTTGTCAAAAGCCTTTTGAAAATCCGAATATACCACATCTACTGGCTCTCCCCTATCCACTCTACTAGTTACATCTTCAAAAAATTCTGTAAGATTCGTCAGACATGATTTTCCTTTCACAAATCCATGCTGACTTTGTCCGATGATTTCACCGCTTTCCAAATGTGCTGTTATCGCATCTTTGATAACTGACTCTAGCATTTTCCCCACCACCGATGTCAGACTAACCAGTCTATAATTCCCCAGTTTTTCTCTCCCTCCTTTTTTAAAAAGTGGGGTTACATTAACCACCCTCCAATCCTCAGGAACTAATCCAGAATCTAAGGAGTTTTGAAAAATTATCACTAATGCATCCACTATTTCTTGGGCTACTTCCTTAAGCACTCTGGGATGCAGACCATCTGGCCCTGGGGATTTATCTGCCTTTAATCCCTTCAATTTACCTAACACCACTTCCCTACTAACATGTATTTTCCTCAGTTCCTCCATCTCACTAGACCCTCTGTCCCCTACTATTTCCGGAAGATTATTTATGTCCTCCTTAGTGAAGACAGAACCAAAGTAGTTATTCAATTGGTCTGCCATGTCCTTGTTCCCTATGATCAATTCACCTGTTTCTGACTGTAAAGGACCTACATTTGTTTTGACCAATCTTTTTCTTTTCACATATCTATAAAAGCTTTTACAGTCAGTTTTTATGTTCCCTGCCAGCTTTCTCTCATAATCTTTTTTCTCTTTCCTAATTAAGCCCTTTGTCCTCCTCTGCTGGACTCTGAATTTCTCCCAGTCCTCAGGTGTGCCACTTTTTCTGGCTAATTTATATGTTTCTTCTTTGGACTTGATACTATCCCTAATTTCCCTTGTCAGCCATGGGTGAACTACCTTCCCTGGTTTATTCTTTTGCCAAACTGGGATGAACAATTGTTGTAGTTCATCCATGCAATCTTTAAATGCTTGCCATTGCATATCCACCGTCAACCCTTTAAGTACCATTTGCCAGTCTATCTTAGCTAATTCACGTCTCATACCTTCAAAGTTACCCTTCTTTAAGTTCAGAACCTTTGTTTCTGAATTAACTATGTCACTCTCCATCTTAGTGAAGAATTCCACCATATTATGGTCACTCTTACCCAAGGGGCCTCACACGACAAGATTGCTAACTAACCCTTCCTCATTGCTCAATACCCAATCTAGAAAGGCCTGCTCTCGAGTTGGTTCCTCGACATGTTGGTTCAGAAAACCATCCTGTATACATTCCAAGAAATCCTCTTCCTCAGCACCCTTACCAATTTGGTTCATTCAATCTTTATGTAGATTGAAGTCACCCATTATAACTACTGTTCCTTTATTGCACGCATTTCTAATTTCCTGTTTAATGCCATCCCCAACCTCACTACTACTGTTAGGTGGCCTGTACAATACTCCCACCAGCGTTTTCTGCCCCTTAGTGTTATGCAGCTCTACCCATATCGATTCCACATCCTCCAGGCTAATGTCCTTCCTTTCTATTACGTTAATTTCCTCTCTAACCACCAATGCTACCCCACCTTCTTTTCTTTCCTGTCTATCTCTCCTGAATATTGAATATCCTTGGATGTTGAGCTCCCATCCTTGGTCACCCTGGAGCCATGTCTCTGTGATCCCAACTGTATCATATTCATTAATAACTATCTGCACATTCAATTCATCCACCTGGTTACGAATGCTCCTCGCATTGACACACAAAGCCTTCAGGCTTGTTTTTACAACACTCTTAGCCCTTATACAATTATGTTGAAAAGTGGCTCTTTTTGCTTTTTGCCCTGGATTTGCTTGCCTGCCACTTTTACTTTTCACCTTATTACTTTTTGCTTCTACCCTCATTTTACACCCCTCTGTCTCTGCACTTGTTCCCATCCTCTTGCCACATTAGTTTAAATCCTCCTGAACAGCAGTAGCAAATGCTCCCCCCTAGGACATTGTTTCCAGTCCAGCCCAGGTGCAGACCGTCCTGTTTATACCGGTCCCACCTCCCCCAGAACTGGTTCCAATGCCCCAGAAATTTGAATCCCTCCCCCTTGCACCATTTTTTAAGCCATGTATTCATCTGAAATATCCTCCTATTTCTGCTCTGAAGAGGTTATAGGTATGAGGGTATATAGATGAGGGCAGTGCAGTGGATGTGATCTACATGGATTTTAGTAAGGCATTTGACAAGGTTCCACACAGTAGGCTTATTCAGAAAGTCAGAACGTATGGGATCCAGGGAAGTTTGGCCAGGTGGATTCAGAATTGGCTTGCCTGCTGAAGACAGAGGGTCGTGGTGGAGGGAATACATTCAGATTGAAGGGTTCTGATTAGTGGTGTCCCACAAGTATCTGTTCTGGGACCTCTACTTTTAGTGATTTTTATTAATGACCTGGATGTGGGGGTAGAAGGGTGGGTTGGCAAGTTTGCAGACGACACAAAGGTTGGTGCTGTTGTAGATAGTGTAGAGGATTGTCGAAGATTGCAGAGAGACATTGATAGGATGCAGAAGTGGGCTGAGAAGTGGCAGATGGAGTTCAACCCGGAGAAGTGTGAGGTGGTACACTTTGGAAGGACAAACTCCAAGGCAGAGTACAAAGTAAATGGTAGGATACTTGGTAGTGTGGAGGAGCAGAGGGATCTGGGGGTACATGTCCACAGATCCCTGAAAGTTGCCTCACAGGTAGATAGGGTAGTTAAGAAAGCTTATGGGGTGTTAGCTTTCATAAGTCGAGGGATAGAGTTTGAGTCGCGATGTAATGATGCAGCTCTATAAAACTCTAGTTTGGTCGCACTTGGAGTACTGTGTCCAGTTCTGGTCGCCTCACTATAGGAAGGATGTGGAAGCATTGGAAAGGGTACAGAGGAGATTTACCAGGATGCTGCCTGGTTTAGAGAGTATGGATTATGATCAGAGATTAAGGGAGCTAGGGCTTTACTCTTTGGAGAGAAGGAGGATGAGAGGAGACATGATAGAGGTGTACAAGATATTAAGAGGAATAGACAGAGTGGACAGCCAGCACCTCTTCCCCAGGGCACCACTGCTCAGTACAAGAGGACATGGCTTTAAGGTAAGGGGAGGGAAGTTCAAGGGGGATATTTGAGGAAGGTTTTTCACTCAGAGAGTGGTTGGTGCGTGTAATGCACTGCCTGAGTCAGTGGTGGAGGCAGATACACTAGTGAAGTTTAAGAAACTACTAGACAGGTATATGGAAGAATTTAAGGTGAGGGCTTATATGGGAGGCAGGGTTTGAGGGTCGGCACAACATTGTGGGTCAAAGGGTTTGTAATGTGCTGTACTATTCTATGTTCTATGTTCTGGATTGGTCATTTTCTTCATGGAGTTTGGTCACCAGTGGTGTGCCTCAGGGATCTGTTCTAGGACCCCTACTGTTTGCGATTTTTATTAATAACCTGGATGAGCAAGTGGAGGGATGGGTTAGTAAATTTGCTGATGATACGAAGGCTGGGGGTCTTATGGATAGTGTGGAGGGCTGTCAGAGGTTACAGTGGGACATTGATAGGATGCAAATCTGGGCTGAGAAGTGACAGATGGAGGTCAACCCAGATAAGTGTGACGTGGTTCATTTTGGTCGGTCAAATATGATGGCAGAATATGCTATTAATGGTAAGACTCTTGGCAGTGTGGAGTATCACAGGGATCTTGGGATCCAAGTCCATAGGAAACTCAAAGCTGCTGCGCATGCTGACTCTGTGGTTAAGAATATATATGGTGCATTGACCTTCATCAATTGTGCGACTGAGTTTAAGTGCTGAGAGGTAATGTTGCAGCTATATAGGACCCACTTGGAGTACTGTGCATAGTTCAGATCACCTCACTACAGGAACAATGTGGAAAGCATAGAAAGGGTGCAGAGGATTTTATAAGGATGTTGCTTGGATTGGGGAGCATGACTCACGAGAATAGGTTGAGTGAACTCGGCCTTTTCTCCTTGGAATGACGGAGGATGAGAGATGACCTGATAGAGCTGTGTAAGATGATGAGAGGCATTGATCATGTGGATAGACAGAGGCTTTTCCCCAGGGCTGAAATGGCTAATGTGAAAGGACACAGTTTTAAGGTGTTTGAAAGTAGGTACAGAGGAGATGTCATGGGTGAATTTTATACACAGAGAGTGGTTGGTGTGTGGAATGGGCTGCCAGCAACGCTGGTAGAGGCGGATACACTAGGGTCATTTAAGAGACTCTTGGATAGGTACATAAGCTTAGAAAAATAGAGGGCTATTCTAATAGAGGATAATTTCTAAAGTAAGTGCATATTCAGCGCAGCGCTGTGGGCTGAAGGGCTTGTATTGTGCTGTAGGTTTTTCTATGTTTTTATGTTTCTATGTGAGATATCTAGTTGAAATACTGGACCTTAGACAAATCGCTTTACACTTCTGCAATAGATATCATAAAAGATAACCTCTGCAGTAGTCCATGTGCAACCCATGTAACGCAGACACTTTAAATTAGTTACCCTGACAGACTCCACCACCATCTATCAGTGTTTTTGAACAGATAACATCTATAAAAATGTGTTTGCAAACCTTTACTCTCTGATGGGAAGAGTAAAAAGCCAAAATGCTAGTAGATCATTGTAATCACAATACGAATCTTTTTCCTGTGATTTACACGGTCTTTGTTCCCAGCAAACAGAACTGAGAAACACGTACTACATCTTTTCATACAGACGTTTTATTTTCATGCAGTCATAGAGTTATAGAAAAGTGAAGCACTGAAATAGGCCCTTTGGCCAATCTAGCCCATGCTGAACCATTTAAACAGCCTACTCCCATCGACCTGCATCAGAACTTTAGCCCTCCATACTCCTACAATCCCTGTATCGATGCAAACTTCTGTTAATCATTGAAATCGATCTTGCATGGACCACTTGCACTGGCAGCTCATTCCACACTCACACGACCCTCTGAGTGAAGAAGTTTCCCCTCATGTTCCCCTTAAACTATTCACCTTTCACCCTTAACCCATGACCTCTGGTTGTAGTGCCACCCAACCTCAGTGGAAAAAGCCTCCTTACATTTGGCTGTTTTCCAATTGAGAGCAGCGAGAAGAGAAAGAGAAATGTTGAAGAGCCCCACAGGGCTTGTGCTTTGAGCTTGTTCTGTTTAGTTCTTCTGAAAGGACCATGAACACTACCTGACTATTTTTGCTCCCTTCTTGCACTATACTTACTGTATATCCTGAGTGGCAACTCCTTTGATGCCTCATCTGCTAAACTGTACCAGTCTTCACCGTTCCTTTGGATTCACCTGCTGCATGGGGGCTGGGGTGAGTGCCACCTTGGAGACAGCTTGCTCTCCATTAAATCTTCAAGCACTGTAAAATATTGTGCTAACCAGCCAGTGGTGAAGTGGCATCACCACCCGACTTTGAGGTAAATGGTCTTGGGCGTGAATCCAGCTGGCTACTGTCCATCCGTGCTAGGTTGAGCCTTGAGCATCGGCCTTAAAAATACAGTCGTATGCTAAGGAAACAGCAAAAATGCTCCCCAGTGCACCACAAGGTGTGAAAAGAAACAACAGTGTTGTGCTACCATGCTACTGTACCACCCTGTTGACTATTCCAAAGTCTCTACCCCCAGCTTTCTCAGAGACAGTTCAGCTGCTGAATGCAAAATTCCAATGAGAGGACCATTCTGATGTCATTGAAATGAACAGCACTCATCCAGAATCAACAAGAGTTAATGATGTGGAAAGAGCCATTATTAGTAACATCAGGGAAATGTGATCTGGCAGACTTCTAAACTTTGGAAATGAGATATGTAATAGAGTCACTGCATTTCCTAAGACTGGATAAATTAACTTTCAGAGCATGAATAGGATCTCAAGACAGTGGAGGAAGCTACATATGAGACAGTGTGAGGTGTCCCTCTCCAAAGGGCAGGAGCTCCCTAACTAAATTAAACAGCTATGGTCAATAAAATAAGTGAAAGATAACACCAAACTAGCAAAAAGGACAAAGAATAGTGTCGTTTCAAGCAGCAAAGAGGGTTAATGAACCATAACAGAAGATAAAAGAGGTAATAAAAACTGCAAAAAGAAATTTGAATAGAAACATACAGGATGTCAATTTTCACAGGTTTTTTTTGCAATGTGGAAAATTAAAGATATTTAAGATTGATGTGTACTCCTAAATAACCGACATGGAGAGGAATACAAATGGAAATAAGAGGATGAAAGACGTATTGATGCAGATTTTCCAAAGTTGAGCAGTTTTGGGCAGAAAGGATATGCTGACATTGGAGAGGTTTCAAAGGAGGTTCATGAAAGGCTTATCATATGAAAAGCGTTTATGGCTCTGACCCCTGTGTTTACCGGAACATAGAAGTAGGAGAGGGAATCTCATTGAAACCAATCTAATGTTGAAAGCCCTAGATAGAGTGGATGTGGAGAGGATGTTTCCTATGGTGGGGGAGTTGAAGGCAAGAGAACACAGCTTTTTAAAATGAAGATGAGGAGAAATTTCTTCAGCCAGTGTTATGATCCCAGCCCCCTCCTTTGTGAGAATCGCCAGAGCCCTAGTGAAGGGGGGGTCAATGACCCAAGAGAAGAGAGAGATATGTGCGGTGTCTCTCGTTTCACGGCGAGGCAAAGCTGGCGACTGTAGTCATTGTCTCGTGGAGACACCTTTGTGAATTGGGAACTGTACTACGTGTATACCCTCAGGGCAAGGTGGGTGGAGAGATGGAGAGAGATTGCATCATCCCAACCTGATTGACATCTGAGACCCCGTGAGTTCAGATAAAAGAGTGGTTGTAAAGACGGCCCCCAGACGCACCAGAAGACATGCTAGAAATCCTGTGACAGCGTTTAATAGCGACAGCCGGTGGTGGGGTTCGTGTGCGTCTTTTCCTTGCCTGGGATTGGCGACCTCACTACGAAAGAACGGCTTAGCTACAGGGGAGGCCACAAGTGAGCATCCATTCCCCAACGAAACTCCGACGAATCGAACTCCTAAAGGTTGGAAAACCCCGCCGGGTAACTGTTTCATTTAATCTCTATCTCTCTCTCTTTAACAAAGTGCACCAACGCGACACCACAAAAGACGGCAGCTGGTGGAACTGCAGTGACCGCAAGAGACTTTCAGATATACAGCGGACAATATATACATTACCCCTAGACAACGATAGAGTTTATTTCTTATTGGTTATTACTATACCTGCGCTTTAGATTGAGTATTGACGACTTATGGTATCTGAATGTTTGTATTAACCTTACTTTTGTGCCCCTTTATAAATAAAAACGTTGGAAAATGGTACCATCAGACTTCAGCGGACCTCTCTATCTTTGCTGGTAAGTGATCCAGTTAGGGGATACGTAACACCAGTGAGTGGTGAATCTGTGGAACTCATTGCCACAGGCACCTGTGTATTCCAAGTCATTGGGTATATTTAAGGAAGAGCTTGATTAGACATGGCATGAAGGAATATAGGGAGAAGGTAAGAGCTGAGAGGGTAAATGGATCAGCCATGATGAAATGGCAGAGCAAACATGATGGCTCAAATGACCTAATTCTACTCCTATATCTTATTGTTTTATGGTCTTCTTACCTGTATGTCAGACTCCCAAAGATTACTTTCTCCAAATCTCTATGACCCATCTCTCCAGCAAGGCATCCAACATAAAGATGTGGCCTGATAAACATAATCCAGTGCCTTACATGGGTCTGCGGAAGGTCCAGTCACAATACTTCTCTCAAAAATTTAGACAGACCACAAAACCATACATCATCTTTGCTGCCTTTCAACAATGGCTGTTCTGCTAAAAACAGCTGAAGTTCAGAACCATTTATTAAATAGTATGATTGTCAGTCTTTCACAAAATAAAAATAAAGCTAACAAAATATAACACATTTAAAATAACAAAAATAAATATAAATAATAATAAATCTGATTTTCTATTTATTCTTTGTTATTTAATAATAAACAATCTTTTTCCTACCACAGGCTCTCAGCATCTGGTCAAATAACTGGGCTCTTGAATCTTGCACTCAGTTTAATCAGATGCAGGATTTGGGATCAGTTTCTACAGAAATAATATTTTGAGAGCAAATACATTTTGTTGGAGACAAGAGATTTTCCATCAATGTAGCCTATATGGAAGGCATTATAAAGATATACATTGGAAAATATTAGTTAAAATGAAACCTCATGGAACTGAATTTATTAAACAGCTCTGATTGCTTCAGTTGTTTCAAATAGGGATGAGGGTTTGTATTCACATTGGGATGAAGTGACTGGTAATATTCCACAGATATATGGAGTCATAGAACATTACAGTACAGCACAGAAACTGGCCCTTTGGCCAATTTAGTCTATGCCATACTATTATTCTACCTCTTCTCATCAACCTGCACCTGGACCGTAGTATCCAAGACATTTTCAAGGAGCGATACCTCAAAAAAGGCATCCTTCATTAAGGACCCCCATCACCCAGGACATGCTATCTCCTTATTGCTACCATCAAAGAGAAGTTACAAGAGCCTGGAGGCATGTACTCGATGATTCACCAATAGCTTCTTCCCTTCTACCATCAGATATATGAATGGATTTTGAATCCATGAACACTACCTCAATGCCTTTTTTCTCAGCAGCATCAAACTACTGGCCTATAACCTGCCTGTCAACAACATGGAAGCTCCTATCAGGCATCATAGCCACCAAGCTGAAGGAAGATGTATGTAAATTCCCGAGCCCTTCTCAGAGGGGGATTGGTAAAGGAACCAGAGGCTCCAAGCACCAACTACTGGTAGACAAAGCAATCATGTGAGACTCTAAGACCAGACAAACCAACCTAAGCACAGCCTGGATCGACTACCAGAAAGCATATGACTCAATGCCCCACACATGGATCCCAGAATGTCTGTGTCTGTACAAGGTCAGCATGATACTAAGGCCCTTCATCACAAACTCAATGGGCTGTTGGAGGAACATGTTAGAAGTTAACTCAAAGCCAGTGACCGTCAGATGTTGAATACACCAGGGTGATGCACTATCCCCTCTGCTGTGCAGCATAGGCTTGACCCCCCTCAGCCAGATCATCTCAGAGTGGACATGGGTACAGGTTCTAGAGTGGAGTGACCATCAGCCATCTCCTGTACATGGACAACATCACACTGTGTGCCAGAAATGAAAGAGACATTGACTCACTGATCCACCTGACAGCGTGTACAGCAGAGAATCAGGATGTCATTCGGACTGGAAAAGTTCAGCCAGATGGTAGTGAAAAGAGACAAACCCATCAAGATTAAGGGAGTTGAGTTACCTGAAGGCCACATACCAGATGTAGAGGACAGCTACAAATACCTGGAGATCCTGCAGGTGCATGGAAGACATAATGAGGACAGAAGGAAGGCTGCAACATCCAAATACCTCTAAAGAGTGACACAGATCCTAAAGAGCCAGCTTAATGGGAAGAACAAGATCAGAGCCATCTTCATATTTGCCCTATGGTCTTACGCTAAATTTAGAGTCACTACACCATAATGCCTATACCCCAACTGTACTCTCGGGGTGGAACTTGACCCACAAAATCAGAAATCTGAATTATTAGGTTAGAGGAGACTCGATTTGTTTGATTTGTCACAAGTGCGTTGAAATTTCAAAACATACAGACAGACAGACATACTTTATTGATCCCGAGGAAAATTGGGTTTTGTTACAGCCACACCAACCAAGAATAGTGTAGAAATATAGCAATATAAAACCATAAATAATTACATAATAAGTTAATTATGCCAAGTGGAAATAAGTCCAGGACCAGCCTATTGGCTCGGGGTGTCTGACACTCCGAGGGAGGAGTTGTAAAGTTTGATGGCCGCAGGTAGGAATGACTTCCTATGATGCTCAGTGTTGTATCTCGGTGGAATGAGTCTCTGGCTGAATGTAATCCTGTGCCTAACCAATACATAATGGAGTGGATGGGAGACATTGTCCAAGATGGCATGCAACTTGGACAGCATCCTCTTTTCAGACACCACCGTCAGAGAGTCCAGTTCCACCCCTACAACATCACTGGCCTTACGAATAAGTTTGTTGATTCTGTTGGTGTCTGCTACCCTCGGCCAGCTGCCCTAGCACACAACAGCAAACATGATAGCACTGGCCACCACAGACTCGTAGAACATCCTCAGCATCGTCCAGCAGATGTTAAAGGACCTCAGTCTCCTCAGGAAATAGAGATGGCTCTGACCGTTCTTGTAGACAGCTTCAGTGTTCTTTGACCAGTCCAGTTTATTGTCCATTCGTATCCCCAGGTATTTGTAATCCTCCACTATGTCCACACTGACCCCTTGGATGGAAACAGGGATCACCGGTGCCTTAGCCCTCCTCAGGTCCACCACCAGCTCCTTAGTCTTTTTCACATTAAGCTGCAGATGGTTTGCTCACACCATGTGACAAAATTTCCCACCGTAGCCCTGTACTCGGCCTCATCTCCCTTGCTGATGCATCCAACTATGGCAGAGTCATCAGAAAATTTCTGAAGATGGCAAGACTCTGTTTTGAAGCTGAATTCCGAGGTGTAGATGGTGAAGAGAAAGAGAGACAGGACAGTCCCCTGTGGAGCCCCAGTGCTGCTGACAACTCTGTCTGACACACAGTGTTACAAGCGCACGTACTGTGGTCTGCCAGTCAGGTAATCAATAATCTATGACACCAGGGAAGCATCCACCTGCATCACTGTCAGCTTCTCACCCAGCAGAGCAGGGCGGATGGTGTTGAATGCACTGGAGAAGTCAGAAAACATGACCCTCACAGTGCTCGCCGGCTTGTCCAGGTGGGCATAGACACAGTTCAGCAGGTAGATGATGGCATCCTCAACTCCTAGTCTGGGCTGATAGGCGAACTGGAGGGTGTCTAAGTGTGGCCTAACCATAGGCCGGAGCTGCTCTAGAACAAGTCTCTCCAGGGTCTTCAAGATGTGGGAGGTCAATGCCACCAGTCTGTAGTCATTGGAGCTACTGGGGCACGGCGTCTTCGATACAGGGACGAGGCAGGATGTCTTCCACAGCACAGGAACCCTCTGGAGACTCAGGCTCAGGTTGAAGACATGGTGAAGTACTCCACATAGCTGGAGGGCACAGGCTTTGAGCACCCTGGGGCTGACACCATCTGGGCCTGCAGCCTTGCTTGGGTGGAGACGTTTCAGCTGTCTTCTCACCTGTTCAGCTGTGAAGCCCACTGTGGTGGTTTCAGGTGGGGGAGGGGTGTAGTCATGAGAGCCAGGTGGGGGTCTGTGAGGAGGAGTAGGAGGGGAGAGTGGAGTATGTGTTGATTGGGGGCCGACAACAGATGAATCATGTGGGGGATGGGCAGGGGCCACAGTGTCAAATCTGTTGAAGAACAGGTTAAGTTCGTTGGCCCTGTCCACACTGTCCACAGTCCATACAGTGAAATGCATCATTTGTATTAACGATCAACACAGCCCGCAAATGTTGCCATGTTTCTAGTGCCAAAATAGCATGCCCACAACTTACTAACCCTGACCCAAATGTCTTTGGAATGTGGGAGGAAACTGCAGTACCTGGAGGAAACCCACAGGACCACAAGGCGTACATTGAATGTCCTTACAGGCAGTAGCGAGAATTGAACTCCTATTTTACATCGGTTGAACAGTTACCCAGTTAGTTATTCATCCTTCAATCTAATTGGCAGTGCAATATCATCGATATTCAGTGTCTTTATATGCAGTATAAAGGGATTCAAACACACTATTCTCATGAGCTCTGTTGTGTAAGGATGATACAAATACTGTTGAGTGAGTTGAAGTCTGTGGATCTTTGGAATTCCAAAAAAAAGACTCTAAATTGATTGAACTTTGTGCCCACACAGAGGACAATACCATGGTCAGAGAATTACACAAAATGAATTAGACACACCCTCACTGGCCTCTTCGGTAGGTACAAGATGACAAGATGGTGACAGAGAACCAGATGTGACATCCTGAATCCTGCATGAAGCTATTTCTTTTACTGCTTCTTCTATTGTAGCCCATCTACTTTAGAATCTGTTGAACTGTGCATCTGGAGGTGCTTTTCCACCCACCACGGTTGTAACCTGTGGTTAGTTGAGTCTCTGTCACCTTCCTGTCAGCTTGAACCAGTCTGGCCATTCTCCTCTGACCTCTCTCATTAACAAGGTGTTTTCACCCACAGAACTGCCACTCACTGGATGTTTTTTTGTTTTTTGCTTTTCACATCATTCTCTGTAAACTAGAAAGACTTTAGTCAATGAAAATCCCAGGAGATCAGCAGTTTCTGAGATAGCCAAACCACTCCATGTGGCACCAACAGTCAAAATTACTTAGGTTCTGTTTCTTCCCCCATTCTGATGTTTGGTCTGAACAACAGCTGAACGTCTTGACCATGTCTGCATGCTTTTATGCATTGAGTTGCTGCCACATGATTGGCTGAGTAGATATTTACATTAACAAGCAAGGTGTTCCTAATAAAGTGGCCATTGAGTGTATTTCTTTCTCGTAATTGATTTTACTCCCATATTGGACTGAGTTCACTGACTGTTCATTCCACAATAGTCCTGTTGGGCAACGTGAGCTTTGGCTCACTGCGGCTCAGAGCGAGATGAGTGTGAAATCTGTGGAAGAATTGAGCATAAACCTCTAGGTTCACACTCAGGAGCCTGGAGGACTGAAACACAATTTGATGCAATTTTGACTTCTGGGCAAGTTTGACACATCCAGAAGACCTCAATCTGTAAAATAAAATCACTAAAGTAATACTTTTGTTAGTTGTAACAGCCTCTTTCTGGGTCCTTACTCTATACATATTCGATCCTTAAGACACCTTGCATTACAAACTGTGAATCTAACCAATAAGCTGACAAAAGAACAAATTTTAGTGAAGCAACGAACAATCTCCTGGAGAAACTCAGCAGGCTGAGCAACATCTGTGGAGGAAAGGAATTACTGACATTTGGGTCAAAGTTCTGCATCAGACACCCTGCATCTCTTGTGTCTCCGATCTTAGTGAGGAGTGGCCTGAAGCAAAATGGCTTCTTTCTACACCATGCTGTGAGAGTACAGCTGATCCTGAGAACGAATGATATTATACTCCAGACTTTCAGACTCGCCGATAACGGGACATTGATGTTCAAACCTCGCTGATCTGCGGGTTCACAGGCTCTCATGTCTTCTGCCCACATGGACTTGTTCTCTGAAGCATGTAAGTTGATAAGCATTATACTCAATGTCACCTCAAGCTGAGATATATAGACAGCACCTGCACCGACAGTCACTTGGAAACCCAGTTCCAAGTCGTCATTGATTCAGTTTCAGATTTATTGATCTTGTATACGTCACAACAAACAGGGAAATGCATTGTTTGTTTAACAACCACACATCAACGGATGAGTTGGGGCAGCCTGACCTTCACTCAGAGTTATGTGAGAATGTGGAATGAGTTGCCAGCACAAGTAGTGCATGCAAGTGCAACTTCAGCGTGTAAGAGTAGTTTTGACAGGTACATTTGATAGGGATATGGAGGGCTGCTATTGTCCTGGTGCAGGTCAATGGATGTAGGCAGTTTGAATGGTTTCGGCATGGACTAAATGGGCTGAAGGGCCTGTTTCTATGCCTCTGTGACTCTAAGTGTGGCCATGCATTCTGGTGCCAACATACCATGCGCCCGATGTTCAGCAGAACAACACAGATAAAAATAACAACAACAATCAAGACCAAAACAGCAAAACAAGCCTTGTTCCTACCCTTAACCCCCTCACACATACAGATATACCTCCATCGCAGGACATGCTTCCACTAGGCCTCCAGTCCTTGGCCCTTTCTCACCCTGACACTCACAGATACAGACATGCCTCCATTTGCAGAACAGGCTGTCGCTAGGCCTCCCACCCTCACATGCACACATATAAACATGCCTCCAATTTTAGGACAGGCCGCATTAGGCCTCTAGGCCTTGTAGACTCAGGCACATCAGGCCTCCAATTACCACAGCACTCACAAACCACAGGATTTTGCCCTACAGATCTTGACTTGCTGACTCACTGATGACAGGACTTTGACCTCTGGGCCTTGACTTTCAGACTCGCCGATAATGGGACTTTGACAGTCGTACCTGGCTGACCTGAGGGTTCACTGGCCCTCATGCCTCCTGCCCAAATGGGCTTGTTCTCTGAAGCATGTAAGTTGATAAGCATTATACTCAATGTCCACATGACCAAGGTCTGCTGCAATGCTGGAACATATTTTTCTCCTGTCAATAAAGGCTCTTCACGAGACACTGGGAAACGTATAGCATTTTGGAACTTTTGCAAAGACTGTGATTAATTCACCACTACCTTCAATGCCCCAGCCCAGACTTCGTGTTTCTGATGGAAATTGTGCGTGAAGATTATATTCGCAGAGCTGACACAGAAACTCACAGCACGCCAGATCTTGTTCTCTGATATAGAACCAACACTACCTCCAGCCAAGTTGTTCAATGCAGTTACAACACTGGTGTCCGCTCAGTAATATGAACAATTGCCCAGGTAGTTCTGTTCACAAATCCAGTCGGCAGTAATCTGACAATTCTGTGAGTCCAAGCCCGGAGATTGGAAGCCTGATGTCTGCAAGTCTAAGAGTGCGGAGCCAAGATCTGGAGGCCCGAAGGAGGCCTGCCCTGGGGTCGGAGACCTGCACAGAGTCTGGAGGCCCGACTGTGTGTGTGAGTGGGTGGGTGGGTGTATGGGAAAGGGGCTTGTTTTGCTGCTGTTGCCTTGTTCCATTGTTGTTGCTGCTTGTGTACTTCTGCTGAGTATTGTAGGTATGCGTCTCGGTGTCAGAATGTGTGGTGACACTTGCACATCCTTGGGTGTGTTGCTTAACACAAACGATGTATTCACTGTCTGTTTCAATGTACTCGTGGTAATTACATCTGAATTTGAATCTGAATCTGAAATCAGTCAGTAAAGGTATGGAAATTTTCATTAACAATGTTGCATTTTCTTACTTTATTTATTTAGAGATAGAGTGCGGCCAGGCCCTCCCAGCCCTCTGCCCAGCAACCCACCTATTTAACCCTCGCCTCATCACTAGACAATTTACACTGACAAATTAACCTACTAACGGGGATGTCTTTGGACTGTGGGATGAGACAAGAGCATTTGGAGGAAACTCTTGCAGTCACAGGGAGAGCAGACAAGCTCCTCACAGACAACACTGGTATGGAACTCTGAACTCCAGTACACCGAACTGTAACAGCGTCGCGCTAACTCCCACGCTACCGTGACATAACTTTCTCACAGGGAATTGCTCAAAAAGAAAATCAACAGCAATGACATAATTTCAAGGTTTCAAGATTGTTTAATGTCACTGCTGGCGCACAAGTGAAAGGGGGACAAAATAATTGTTACTGCAATTTTCTCTTGGAGCTGTGAAACATAAAATTAACACATAGGAATATATTTTGCATCAGCTGACGGAACATTTGACCTTTAGGGAAGATAGCAAGCATTAATCATTCTTTGTAACATGCACAAAATGCTGGAGGAACTTAGTAGGCCAGGCAGCAGCTATGGAAGAGAGTAAACAGTCGACGCTTCAGGCCGAAGCCCTTCATCAGGACTGGAAAGGAAGAAAAGACGGCGTACAAAGGTGGGGAGCGAGGAGGAAGAGGTACAAGGTGATAGGTGACTGATGAAACTGGGAGAGGAGGAGGGTGAAGTAAAGAGCAGGGAAGGTGATGGGTGAAAAGGATAAAGGGCTGGAGAAGGGGGAATCTGATAGGAGAGGACAGAAGAGCATGGAAGAAAGGGAAGGGGAAGGAGCACAAGGGAGGTGATGGGCAGGTAAGGAGATAAGGTGAGGGAGGAAAACAGGAATGGGGAATGGTGAAGGGGGGGGACAGGTATCAGAAGTACAGACTGTAAGGTGTGGCTCCTCCAGCCTGAGTGTGGCCTCGTTCAGGCAGTAGAGGAGGCTATGGACAGACATTTTGAAATGGGAATGGGATGTAAATTAGAAATAGGTGGCCACTGGGAGATCCCAATTTTTGTGGCAGACGGAGTGAAAATGCTTGGCAAAGCAGCCTTCCAACCTAATCAGGTCTCACTGAGGTACAGGATGAGGTCACCCTCAGGGTGGAGGAGCAACACGTTATATTCCACCTGGGTAGCCTCCAAACTGATGGCGTGAACATTGCTTTCTCAAACCTCTGATACTTTACCTCCTCACCATTCCCCATTTCTGTTTGCCTGTCTCACCTCATCTCCTTACCTGCCTGTCACCTCCCTCTGGTGCTCCTCCCCCTTCCCTTTCTTCCATAGTCTTCTATCCTCTCCTTTAAGATTCCTCCTTCTCCAGCCCTTTAACTCTTTTGGCTATCAGCTTCCCAGCTCTTTACTTTACCCTCCCCTCTCCTGGCTTCACCTATCACCTGCCTCCTTGTACTTCTTCCTCCCCTCCTCCCACCTTCTTGGTCTGACTCCTTCCCTTCCTTTCCAGTCCTGATGAAGGGTTTTGGCCTGAAACGTCGACTGTTTATTCATTTTCATGGATGCTGCCTGAGTTTTTCCAGCTCTTCGTCTGTATTGCTTTGGATTTCCAGCATCTGCAGAATCTCTCATGTTATTAATCATTCTGTCTGAGATGGTGATAGCACTGTAAGTGAATTCTCTGCAGTGCTTATTCCCCGTAACTATCGAGCACCGCTATTCCCAGTAACATTTTCCCAACAGCTGAAAGGAACGAGCCAAGCGGTGTGCTTGTGTATTATGATATAAAATCCATTGATTATAATCTAAGCTTCCTCCTTAAAGTGGGTTGTATATCACAGAAGTCTAATTATCATGAAAAACACAGTTGGTATTGTGAAGAACAACTGCCCTCTGCAATTCTAGCCGTGTTTTGTCATCGTAATTACAACTTCATCAGACAGTGAGTTTGCAGAAAAAAGCCTTAAAACCCCACATCAATAGATTTTTGCATTTTGATATAGATCTCCAGAGCTTGAGACGTGCCTGTGGGAGTTTGTGTAACCACAACTGAAGGCAGACAATATTTCTGTTTATTTATTTTTTAATTCCTCATTCTTGCACTGAATTGTTTTGTATTTTCTCCTTTGTCATTTGCTCAAATGAAGTTTAAAAGTTGCCAACGGGCCACAGATTTCGAGGTCTAGAACATAGGGCAATAAATTCTCAAGAATCAGAATGCAAGTGATGTAGTGTATAGTGTAGCACGTTGTCGTGGGTTACAACGGGATATTGACAGGATGCGGAGCTGGGACGCAGTAACAGCGAATATCATTCTGGTTTTCAGCAACATAACTGATCCATTTAAAAGAAATACTTGTGCAGCTTCTCGGATAGCTTCCGAGGGTTAGGGAAAACAGGGGTGCAGGGTTATCACAGACGCACTAAAGGCAAAAAAGAAAAATAGCGTCAAGGGACTGAGAGACCGTAATCATAATTCTGAATTACAATAGGGGCAGAAGAATTGTTGCAGGAAATTATAGAACAGTTAGTCTAATGTCAGTGGCACAAAAGTTCAAGAACCTTCATTAAAAAAAGAAAGACAGTAAAATAATCAGGGGATGAAAATACAATAAAATTAATCAAACAGATGTGTGAAAGGAATTAGAGAGTTAATCAATATTTTACCAAGCTCACTGAAGAGGGAAAAGGAGTAGAAGATTCCTGTTATAATAGAAGGGGCACATGGTAGTCTAGCAGTTAGCATGACACTGTAACAGCTTGGGATGTCAAAGTTCAGAGTGTGGGAGAATTGAACCACTACACTACAATGCGATGGGAATTGAACCCGGATCACTGGTACTGTAAAGCATTGTGCTAACCGCTATGCTGTCATCTTTAATTTGTAGTGTGTTTAAAATTTGTTTCTCAAAGTCTAACCCTACGTCCCCATCGTGAGGGGTGGAAATGGGTGAGGCCGGCCACCAGGACTCTGGTGAAGTTGCACAGGGTAATCCCCTGTACACTGGATACAATGGATTACAGGAACATTGATGTACTCCAACCAGACCATTGACTTATGACAATGGAGACGGGAGGTCATCAATGAACAGTGGGACCAAGAAAAAGAAAGATGTATTTAATATTTAATACTTCAGTAAGGTTTGTGTAATATTGTAAATATATATTGTTTGATTAAGCACTCTTTGTTTACATAATTCATTTTGGGCTATATGTAAAGATACTTGAATGGTGTATGCCCTCACGCACCATGTGACATGTGTGCGGCTCACTAAAGTAAAACTAAGTAGATACGTTTCCCAGCTCCTTAATTTTTCTTGGTGATTAATTTTTGGAGTTACAAAAGTAAAACATAATTGGCTATTGTAAATTGTCCTGTCAACTAGTGGTGTTAAATTGGTGGCTGTTGGACAGCATGGCTTGTTGGGCTGGAAGGGCCTGTTCTATGCGTTATCTCTAAATAAATAAAATAATAATAAAATATATGTGTAAAGTATAAGTTAATGATGATGTGGTGTAATTTACTTGATTTAGAAGTCTTTAGATATGACAGAATATAGCTAACACATAGCCAGGGTTTTGGTTTTAAAAATGGCTACAAAATGAGGAAAATGGTCAGAAGACGGATGTTTCTTAATGAGCAAACTATGAATCTGAGCTAGGAACAATGACTCATCATAACTATGAATGATTTAATCTCAGAAATGGAAAGTATAATGTTAAAATTTACATAAGATAATAAATGTAAGTTTTGTTAATGTGAATCATATGGGACTACACCAAAATACAAGTTATCAAAAGTGCACTTGGAGATTTGGTGCAGAGTTAACAAAGAAAATTCAATGGAATGAAGCTTATTTTGGTTGCAGAGTTAAGAGGCCACTTTTTCCCTATAAGGTAAGAAAGTAAATTGGGTGGAGAAGAGATCGGGGAATACAGATGCACAAATGCCTTCCAGCAGTAATACAAGTTGATTAGGCATGATGATAAAGACTAGGTTCATTTCTAGAACAACAAAATATTGCATGAAGAAGTTAGTGTTAAAATTATATTGAGACCAAAAAGCAATTTACATTTACATAGCATCTTCTAAAACCACAATGTATTCCAAAGCACATTCAAAGAGCACTGGAATTAGGCCCTTTGCACCACCATGTCCAATGCTGATTGCCAAGTACTCATCTATACCTACCAGCACCTGGCCGTGCTTCACTATCCCTGGGCAAGCCTAATGCTCACCTCGATGATTCTTAATGTTGTGTGAGTTATCCCCTGCACTATTCTCTTGAATACGATCAAGGAGGAGGTACAGCAGCTTTAGGGTCACACGCCCCAACACTGAAATGATCCTACAAACGACAGACTCTCACAAACTCTAAAACTCTACAATCCATGGTCTTAATCTTACTTACATATTTTGTTCTTTGCACAAGTTGTCTTTTTCTGCACTGGCCATTTGCCTGATGAAACATAGAAACATAGAAAGCCTAGAGCACAATACAGGCCCTTTGGCCCACAGAACTGTGCTGAACATGTCCTCACTATAGAAATTACCCAGGGATACTCAAGGCCCTCTATTTTTCTAAGCTCCATGTACCTATCCAGGAGTCTCTGAAAAGACCCTATCGTATTTGCCTGTACTACCATTGCCAGCTGCCCATTCCATGCACTCACCACTCCGCGTAAAAAAATACCCCTGACATCTCCTCTGTACCTACTTCCAAGCACCTTAAACCTGTGTCCTCTTGTGTTAGCTATAACACAAGAGGACATAATTGATGGTTGAGGGGTGGCAAATAAATGAATGAATAGCTGTTCCTGAATCTGGCGGTGAGAGCCCTGAGGCTCCTGTACCTTCTTTGTGATGGCAGCGGTGAGAAGAGAGCATGTCCTGGGTGGTGGGAGTCATTGATGACTGATGCTGTTTTCCTCCGAATGTTCTCAGTGGTGGGAAGGGCCTCACTCATGATGGACTGAAACTACCTTTTGTAGGATTTTCCTTTCAGGAACATTGGTGTTTCCATACAAGGCTTCATCTATGGACCTTATAATTTGGTTACCTCCATCTGATCTACGTCTGTGCCACCTCCCTCACTCTCATCTGCTCCAAGGGAAA